>NC_029775.3:4058839-4072495 GCF_000817695.3 Arachis duranensis | reverse complement strand
TGTTTTAAACATTTTTATGTAAGTGGCACTCTTACAATAATTAATAACGTGTTAAAATTGATGCTATTAATATATTCCATCCATACCACTATTGTGTAAACTTTGCTCTCGGGAATTAATTTCTTGTTAAAGATTTAGACTACAACTTTTGCTAAAAAAGAGAAAAACATTTTTCGATATGATTAAACAAAATTCTATAATTAGACAAGTTGGTTTCTCAAACTTTTTCTAATGATGAGTTATTCCTAAGTAATCTTTTAAATTTTTTAGGTTTTTAAAGTTCCAAGTTGATGAAATGCACGAATATATACAGCTGTAAGGTGAGTTATATAGCATTTTCAATTGGGAAAAGAGATGCATTATGGAGCACTATACAACGAGTTGCAAATGTTACTTATTTTTATATTCGCACCTACTCAAATAAAAATGTTAAAAATATATTTTTATAAAAAATTTTATATTAAAAATATATTTTATTTATTTAGTTATATTTTAAAAAATAATATTTTTATAATATGTTAAATTAAATTTTATAATTTATTATTTAATAATAAAAAAATATATCTTTACATAAAAACAATTATAAATTTTTATGATAATATCCACCTTATATATTTTCTTATTAGCCGTAGCGAATAGGGCATCCAACTCCCAAGAAAAGCTCTATAATATTTATAAATATCTGCATAAACTTTGTAGGTTGTAGATGGGGCTATGAGGAGGAGGAATAATTTTGATTTTGAGGAAGATCAAAAAGGAAAGCGTGGTTAATAGATTATGGCATAAATTAATAAGAAAAAAAATTTAAAAGCAAAAATAATTGAGCCATAATTAATTGAACGTTTTAGAATTGATTTCATTTATATAATTTTCTAATATTTTAATTTTTCAAAAATATTTAGTAACCAAAATATATTAGTCAAAATTTATTTAATTTAACATTCATTAATTATTACAATAATTAACAAATGCTAAATAAAATAAATTTTGACTATTTTTTTATTTCTCTAACATTATTGTAATTAAAAATATCACAAAAAATCTTATTAATTTTTTTTACTATTATCTCCTTAATAAGTTCTGCTAGCTAGATTTAAGTAATTTTTTTAATAAAGCAAAGTAAACGAAG
Source organism: Arachis duranensis (assembly GCF_000817695.3). Taxonomy (NCBI): domain Eukaryota; kingdom Viridiplantae; phylum Streptophyta; class Magnoliopsida; order Fabales; family Fabaceae; genus Arachis; species Arachis duranensis. The sequence goes on along the minus strand of NC_029775.3, from coordinate 4,071,366 downwards.
TCAATTCTCACAAGTCAAAAGACAACCAATCTAACTTGATCATCATCTAGATTTGATTAAATTGATTCAGATATTTTTAATTTTTTATAATGAAAACACTGAGTACTCAATCTAACTCAAGATGCAAACACTTAACTAAATAGACTTATCTAGGACAAAATACTTTTATTGATTTAGAACACATCTCTTACAATATAAAGTTATTAAAATTGAAAATGTACATACATCTCACATTCCTCTGTTCATTCAAGTTGAACACTCACTGGCCAAAAGCCTTTAATTTATTCAATCCAACTTGCACACTGTACTCATTGCCTAAATAATAAAGGTGAAAATTTAGATAAAGTCAACTTCACGTAAAGTTGATAGTTGAGAATCGTTAGATGAAAATTTAGTCAAATTAGTCAAATCATCTAATAACTCTTAGTTATCAACTTCACGAGAAAGAGTGAGTTTTCACCAATAATAAAACTTAGATTCTGAGCTGGGAACACATTGCATTGTGAAGATGGAGTGAGTTACTGAAGCCAAGTTTATTAGAAACCAAATCAAACTCCAAAAGATTCTCCTCCAATTGATGCGCACCAATAACAACAGCAGTCATTGCATTCTTACCACCATCCACAACTGCCAAACATGCCACATCTTTCTTCACCAAAACCATTGAATTCCCACCGTATATTGTCCACTGCACCCCATTTCCAAGCACCAAATCTATCGTGGGAGCGTCAAACCCAGTCTTGGTCCTACCAAGACTCTTGAAATCGTAGCACGCTTCGAATGGCGCAATCGATTGCACCTTCTTCATCTTCTTATCCGAAGCCTGCTTCATGAACTCTCGCACTAGAGGTTTGTATATCGTACTATGCAACTTAGTGAATGGATCCATGGTGCTAAGTTTGGTACCACCGTTTCCCTTTTTGTCAATGGACAAAAGAGGAGTCTTTAGGTTAAGAGCCTTGCCACCGATCTTGATCGATTTCACGTCTATGAAGTACTCATATGACGCTTCACCTTCGCTCGAGATCGGTGCAGTGCTAACTGGGTTAACAATAATACTTGTTCTTTGCATGATCTTTGAAACATCGACATTTTTTACCGTGGAGCGCGGTGAAGCGCCAATGTAAAGATTCCCCAGTCCGTACTTGTTCGAGGACGTTAGGCAGAGTGAGAATCTTCTGGAAAGCTTGAAGAGAGAAGAGATCTGTGTTGGCAATGCCAGTTGTGTCCTCGCAAGGCCTATTATTCCTTTTGCCGAAGGTGGTAGACCTTGCAGGACTCTGGGCTCACCGGTGAACCCTTGTGAATCGGTACATCCGGTAAGCAAGCCAGAGACCTTGGTCCCCGCTATTGTCAACACATCTTCACCCGTGTCTCCGGTGAAGATTGCGTTGGCAAAAGGGTTTAGTATATTGGCGCCGCAGGTGTTGTTGGAGCAACCGGGTTTGAAAGGACCGTTGCAACCGCTGCAGAATGAGCCAGAAGGGCATTGTTTGGAGTCGCAAGAGACGGGGTGGTAGGAGGAAGAGTTGTAGTGGGTGTTGCAGTCGTACCATACGATTGGGCCTCCGAGGTCAATTACTAGGTCCATGTTGTGACGTGGCGTTCCTATGCTAACTTGGGAGTAGAAGAGAAGGGTTTTTGGGTCTTTTCCAATGGGTAAGATGAAAGGGGAGAGTGAAAAGCAAGACATGGAGAGAAGGGCTATGGAGAGGAGGAAGACATGGGAGGAAGAAGAATGAGGAGCCATTTTTGTCAGCTATGGCTATTGGAGATGTTGGATGAAGAATGCATGGAGAGTTTCTCTACTTATAGTAGATTTTTTAGAATAGTTTTTTACATGGATCCGCTAAGGAGATAATGGACTATTTGTATAAAATGAATATTCCCATAATTATATAGCAATTTTGGGTTCACTAAAGATCGAATTCTTGATCTTTCGCTTTATATCATGATATTACTCATTCTAAAAGTTTCAGCTGATAGAAAAAAGTAACACTAATGATTATATCTCTAATACTCTATAAACCTTCATTGTACAAATATTTCATTAGCTCCTCATACTTTTTCATTTTATATTTGTGTGAGCGTTTTAAAAAGTTTCAATCCATGATATATATTGGAAAAGTTTAGGGGCCAGCAGTTTTATTGAATTTTGGCCAGCATGTAACCAGCAGAGAAAGGTGAGCCATTGGATGAAATTTCACACCAATCTCACACCATCAAATCATCATTGATGGCTAATTGATGGTTAACAATCACAAAAATTGCTGATCCCCTAACATTGCTCATATATATTATATCAATTTGTTCAAAACTACTGCTAATTTGAAAAATAAGTTCATATGAAAAGAATGTTATTTATTATATAAGACATTGGTACTTTGATAGATTGCATTCTTTCTTAATATAATATTGGGAAAAATTTTAAGTATATTAAGTAGATCGATATTTCAATAATTTTAACGAGTCTATCTCAATTTTAAAAAGTATAAATAATATATATTAATTAAAATCAATCATTTAAATTATTAGAATTACAAGTACATTTAAAAATTTTATTATAGTATATATGAAGAAGGACAAAAGTAGCTCGGCTGGTTCATTGAGTGTTAGAGAAATATGATTCATTATTTTTTATGAAATTGAAACATGTATAATTTATAGATATTATAGAACATACCATTCAAAATTTTTTAAAATAGTCTTAATTAAAGATGCATTCTAATTATGATATAGAAAAATTATAATAATGGTCGGGGATAAAAGAAAAATTCGATTCTAGAAGAATAATTGACTTTTTTTAATATATTAAAGGACATTGTTTTAAAGTTCTTCTTAATTTTATATCAAATCGGATTTGTAATAAAAAAAATTGTGAATTTTAAAATTGGCTAAAATGGATATAAATTTTCATTAGAAAAAAAATTATTCTAATGAGAGTTAGAATTAATTAACCGATTTCATAAGATTTTACAAACTATCATATTAACAAATGAAAGAGAAGACATAATATTGTGAAAATTTCATAAATCAGACATTTATTCTACTAATTTATTTATGCAGATTTTATAGGCTAAAACTCTCCTGGAGAACATTATAAGTTATAATTTTATTAGCTCTATTTGAAAGGGATTGGTACCACCAAGAATTGAGTTATTCATTTAATTTGTGTTAGTTGGCATGATCAATACTAAGGAAAGACTAAGTAAATATAGTATTATTGATTAAGATGAATATTTGTGTTTTATGTAAAAAATATACTGAAAATGATTATCACTTGATTAGTGGGTGTGAGTTTACTTGTTAGGTGTGATGTGTTTGGTTGTTCGTTTATAAGAAATTATGGTCTATACAAAAAATAATCAAACAATACTTTAAGAGTTGGATAGAAACACCTATAAAAAAAAGAAGAACATATTAGATAGTTAATGAATTTTTTTGCTTTCATTTAAAATACATGGTTGAAAAAGAATGACAAAATATTCAAAAATTAAAAAATATGTGTATTAAAAATTATCAACAAATTGATTAGAAATTATAAAGAATGGACCGATTTTTACTTTTTTAGCTATTAATGACAATGTTAGAGATCATTACGAATTAATATGTATTTGTTTGTCTAATAACTCTGTGTTCTCTATTTTCTCCACCTTGTGTTGAGTTTTTGTTTAAAAAAAAAAGAAAAATTATTGTGAAGACAAAATATATGTTCAAATTTTATTGATATATTAATTGGTATTGTATTATCTAATTTTTTTTATAAAAAAATATTTTTTTAACTCTTATTAATTATTCCTTAATATTTGACATTTGTTATAATTATCATTAAATTTTAATTTGATTTAATAATTGTAATCTAATAAAACAACACACCTAGGATTAATCAATATAAAGTGATAACTTTTCTTCTCGTTTTAATAATATTTAAGATTTTTTTTATTTTTAGTGCACATGCCAAACATGGTCCACTGTGCTGCCCATGCTGCCAAGTGCCAATTGGAATGCATTTTGCTAAACGTTTTTTTTAATATTATTTTTAAAGAACACGTTCTTAAAAGATGAGGCCGTAAGTTCATTAATAAACTTTTATTATTGATAATACCAAAAAAAAACTTTTATTATTGATTATAGGAATTGGGAAACTCAAAAAATTAGGCAAGTTGGATTTATTTACATATATGATATATTAGAGTAGTCCAAGTTGAACCAAAATAAAAATAAAAAATCCAATATGCTTTCACAAATCACAAGTGTAAAAATTAAAGAGGCGGTATTCCGTTAAAACGTTTTACAATTACGCCAAAGTCAAACCTAAACCGATTGTATGGGAAATAGTAAAAGCAAACAAGGATTAATGTTTGATTTTATCTAAACAACTGCATTTTAGTATTAAAGATGAGTTTAATGTAACGAATAAGAAAAAGTCATAGAACTGTCTTTAAGTATTTTAGAGATGTTATTTTATTTGATATCACTAACAATATAAATAGATAATATGTTATTTTTGTTTATGATGCTAAATTAGTGTTTATTCTATGAATCTGTTGCAGAGGTGTATATTGGATTTTTTTTAGGTGTATAAAATTATTATTTGGGTGTACGTAATGATTTTTTATTCTGCAATCTCGTAATTTGTTTCAGGTATAATTTGGTTTGTGGTTCTTTTATCGGGGTGAATCACAACAGTCAGTTAACACTTCTTGGATGTTCTTTGATGAAAAATGAAGAAATTGAATCATTCAAATGGTTATTTCAATGTTGGCTTCGTTGCATGGGAGGAAATGCTCCGAAATGGTTTCTCACTGATCAATACGCGTCAATAAAAAGGGTTATAGAGGCTTGTATGCCAACAACAATTCACCATTGGTGTATTTGACACATCACGAAGAAGATTTCAAGCAAATTAAACGGGTACAAGGAACATGCAGAAATTGAACAAGAATTGAGCCAAGTTGTTTGAAACTCTCATAGCAAAGACTCATTTGATAGGAATTGGAATGATTTTCTGCTGAAGTATGGTCTTGTGGACAACAAGTGGCTTTCAGGTAATGTTGTTTAAAATCTGTAACAGAGGTGTAAATTGCATATTTTTTGGGTGTAATATAGTCTGATTTGGGTGTATTCTGCAGATCTTTACGAAGACCGTCATATATGGGTTCCAATTTATCTGGATCACCACTTCTGGGCAGGGATGAAAAGCACATAAAGGAGCGAGAGCATGCATTCATTTTTTAACAAGTTTATTACACGGAACAGCTCGCTTATCCAATTTATCAAATAATACGATAATTTGCCTCGGAAGTAGGGAGAAAGCAGAGAGAGAATCAGATGCTGCAGATTTTCATACGGTCATACCGTGTGCAACAAAATCCTCCATTGAAGCTCAGTTTCAACATGTGTACACTCACAAAAAGTTTAGGGAAGTACAAGTACAATTCAGAGGAAAGGCGAATCGCATCACAAGATTAACGAACTCTGCTCTAGGCTATTCAGTATACGAAGTTGGAGAACAAGTTTCCAGCTCAATATTCAACAAGTTTGTGGTTACTTATGACCCAGTAGCAGCCCAAGTGAAATGCCAATGCTTATTATTCACGTCAAGAGGCATATTGTGTCGTCATGCACTAAGCGTGTTAAGCTTTGAACGAGTAACCCAAGTGTCACCGAGATATATATTGGAACGATAGAGTAAGAAGGTAAAGAGGCGACACACACACACATCAAGAGCAGCCACAACGAGTCACTGTTAGAGCCAAGAAGCAAGAGATTTGACGAATTGGTGTTTCGTTCGCAAAATATTTGCGAATTTGCATCAGAATTGGAGGAGTTGACTGCCATTTTGCATCGTGCGTACGATAACGTCATGGTTGAGATGGAAGAATTGAAAACCAAAAGGAAAGGGACATGTTCGTTATCTCATGAAAATGCCAACTTAGAATCCGTTAACGAGCTTCAAAGTCCTCCAAGAGTTCAAACAAGAGGACGTCCAAAAAATAGGCTAGGTTTAAAGTTGGACAAACAGATTGCAAATGCCTCGAAGAAGAAGAAAACGAAAGCTTTAAACGAGGTAAAAGTGATATTCTTTAAATATGTGGTGATTGAGTTTAATTTTCTTGTTAATAATTTTGCTAATATGTGAGTTTATTATTTCCAGTTAAACATCTTTGATGCTGCTTCAGTGGTGCGTTCAAATTCCAGCCAATATCAATGATATGTTATGAATTATCAGTTCAAGGAACCGGCAGCAGGACATAGTTTTTTGGGTGTATAGTTACAGTATATGGGTGTAAAGCTCAGTTTTTTGGGTGTATTTCTGAATTTTCTTGTGTTTGACATTTTACATTTATATATTTTAGATGTTTGCTGTTTATGTTATAAATTATTGTTTTGTTTATTTTTTATGATTTAGGGTTTAGAGTTTTGGGTTTAGTTTTTATGGTTTAGGGTTTAGGATTTAAGGTTTTAGGGTTTAGGGTTTAGGGGTTTAGAAATCCAGCATCAGGAGATAGAAGTTTGGGTGTATATTAAATTGTTGAGGTGTAAAATTCCATGTTTCGGGTGTATAGTAGGTTTGGTGGCTTAGTGTTTAGGGTTTAGGGTTTTAAGGTTTAGGGTTTATGGTTTAGGATTTTAGGGTTTAGGGTATAGGGTTTTAGAGTTTATGGTATAGGGTTTAGGGGTTTAGAGGTTTAGGGTTTAAGATTTTAGGGTTTAGGGGTTTAGGATTTATGGTTTTAGGGTTTAGGTTTTAGGGTTTAGGGTTTAGGATTTTAGGGTTTAGAGGTTTAGGGATAAAACATCAGGGGATAAAAGTTTGGGTGTATATTCAACTTTCCTTGGATGTAAAATTTCATGTTTTGGGTATATATCTGGTTTGATATTTTCCTTCATATTTTAGCACCTGTAATTAAGAGATAGTTTAATTATGAAATTTTTTTATAATAAAACTGGATTATAATTGGCAAAATTTTACAGCATGTGTTCAAATTGTTACAAGACTACATAACAGTTAAATTAATCGGTGTCAATATCATTAGAATCTATCTGACTATATGGACTCAATAACAATGAGGATGGCTTTGACAGTCTTATTGCATCACTTCCCCTAATGGCTTCAGCTTTGTCTTGATTCATTTCATGGAATAGAATTCGGGAAGCATATTCTACTCTATAGTGGTCCACCTCGTCCTACAGTTTAAAAGAATATTCTTTTTAATCAACCATGTTAATTTAGTAAAGTAATACATGGTTATATAGTTTTAAACACAATTACCTTGGTCCAATTGTTCCACTCATACCTCCCCTTTTTAACGTTTTCGGGCTGAATTATTTCAAGCCACTTCATTACATAATTAACACAGTCATAGCTGAAAAACAAGAAATAAATTTGCAAATTACATATAGAAAATATTAATTTTCAGAGTGAAATATTTATACCTTGTCTTTTGGCCTGAGATGTTAATGTATGGTGGTTCAATTTCTTGATCCTTTATCTTCAGAGGTGCTCCCAGCATATACTCTCACTCTTGAAATTACATATCCTTTAAAATACAAAACAAATCAGTAATATATGAATAAATTTAATAATGAAATACACCCAAAGGAGCACAAACTTACACCTTATATTGAACAGAAATACACCCAGATATTAAAATACAAAACACATAAACAACTTACAATGAATTTATTTAGGTTCGTTCTGGCATCGGATGGATATGTCTTGTGATATGGGTCGAGTATATAAAATTTTCCCTTTCTTGCATCAGCCACCCATAACCACCAATAGTTTGAATAGCAAACAGATGCAAAAATCTGAAACATGTCCACATTGAACAGTGTTTTTGTTTATTTGGCACATAAGTAAAGAATGGTAATAAGAAGTTTTAGAAACGAAAACTTACATATGGATGTGATGCTAATTTTTTGAGGTCCAAGAAGGGTATAAACATTGGGTAGTCTTCCACCCTGAATGGCTTATTGGTTTTAGGCTGTAAGAATTCCCCATTTGGATGATTTCCAATGGCCATGTTCTACAACAATTGTGAAACACCAAATGAAATATTTAACACACCCAAACAATTACAGAAATACACCGAACAGTTATTTAAATACACCCAAAGGATTACAGAAATATACCCAAACAGTTACAGAAATACATCCAAACGATTGCAGACTTACACCCAAAAGATTTAAGAAATACACCCAAGATTCGTTGAAGTACACCTTACCACTATATCAAGGGGGAGACAGTATATTTATTATTGAAACCTTTTAATATTTTGCTGGTTAAGGATGAGGCACATGGCAGAGACAATCTAAAAAAAAGCCCAAATCAATTTACATCAATCAACATTGCAGTTACATTTCATGATAAAATCATTAATGTTATTCTAATATTACCTCAGCTTCTATATGTGTATCAGCTTTGAGAGATGCAAAGTGGACTTTTGACAAAATGCATCGATCTTGGGCATTGAGTGTGCACACGGCGTCATACTCATTAGTGCCTCTATCTCCGTATGTCTTCACACGTGTGGCCTAGATGTAGTATTTCTCTTTTATTTCAGCCGACATCTCGTTGGTCCTTGCAGAAGTTTCAAACTTTTTAAAACTTTCTTTGCCATTCTGCTTTTGAATCTGTGGACTTTTACCTTATGTTTTTACCCCACTGCTTGTAATTTTTTTCACCAGCTCCCCTAATTGTTCTATTAGTTTTGGAGTTTCAGGAATTTTTGCCGTCTCCCCCTATTGCGTTGCTGCTTCTTCTTGGCTTGAATCAGTCAAGCCAAGGCTGAATGATGGCATCAGACCTTCTTTAGGAATGTAGGATGCTGTTTGTGCCATCATCATCAGTGCAACAGCGTCTTCTGGGACTGGATTACTGCGTGATGATATATAACGTTCTATAAGAATAAGAATAGACGAATGATATTGAAAACTGAATTTTACTCTGCTGAACTTACATTTTGGATGGAGCTGGTGGAAGCGTGGGTGTGCTTTCTTCAGGTTTTGGGGGTGGTTCTGAAGTGCTGCAAGGTTACATAAAACGAATCATGTTATAAAAAAAACTAGTTACAGATTAATTGTAAAGATATACACCCCAACAAGGACAATATACGCCCAAACAATAACCAAATACACCCCAATATTATTCCTTACCTTTTTGTAGTTTCTTCATTAATTTTTTCACTTGAAGACTTTACAGGGGTTGGTTCAATTTCTGACACAGGGGTTATCTGGGACAGAGGTAGATAAACTTGAATCGGAACTCTAAACAAGACAAAAATAAAAGGTTAAGAAAGCCTGTGAAAATAAAATGGTTATAAGGTTGAAATTTACTTGAAAAATTCACATTGAAAGCGCTTCAGTTTGTGACTGTGTCTCTACCCGCACAACCATCATGTTCTCTTCAGCTGGGTCATTGGCTGATTCTTCTACCAGACTCAACCTGAAACACACCCAAAGAAACTCAAAATACACCCGAAGCATTCAAAAGAAACACATGCTTTATTTTTTGAGAACTTACATAGTTGTAGGTTTTGCTTTTTTTTCTGCATTTTTTTTCTTGAATAAAACATTAAAGGGCTTTTTTTTCTAAAAAAAATATATACAGAATTAGAAGCAGAAGGTAATAAAAGATAAAAGCAACCGGTATTAGAAAGAGAAATTACATGCTATCCACCGGTTTGTTTATGTTGTTTTGATCTCGCCGGTTTGTTTATGCTGCTTTGATCTGTGTGTCCTTAAGACAAAGGATCATCACTTCCTAAGTTTACCTCCGGTATTCTAAACATACAATAGATATTATTTAATAAAAATACCATACGGTTAAATCAGGATAACAGATTTTATCAAATAAAGTTTCTTACGTTTCGGATGAGTCATAGTGACCTTCTGTCGATCGCAAGTCAACTCCCTTCTCCTGGGAAACCTGAAACAATTATTAGCAACGAAAACATCTTAAAATCGGTAATATACACCCCAAACATAACAAACCCCTGTGCAGCAGATTTTTTATTGTTTTTCTTCTTTTTAGATTCCCTTAAGAATTCTTCTAATTCTTTAGTTTCAATTTCAGATCTGATAGTACATGCATAAAAGAAAATGTTAAAAAATATAATTTTGATGATAAACGGTAATATAGCTTTACAAAGTATCCTACCCATGATAGGATTGAGTTTGTTCAGGAGACGAATCCTAAACACTAAGCTTGCTTTTTGGATTGCGTCCTGGGAAAAAAAAGTATGAATAAGAAAGACAAAATAAAATTGATCAGAAAACACTATCCAAAGCAGTGCTTACTTTTTGGCTCTAGTCTGAATTTTTTCTTTGTTTTTTGTTTTTCTACTGGTGACGATTCTTCGCTTCTAAAAGTTAATAAGAAACGCTTTGTTAATACATGAAATATTGAGAATAAACGGAAAAGAAAGTGATGATAATTTCAGAACATTACTCATCATTCGATTCAGTTTTTGAATCGGAATCCTCCTGAATCTTCTTCCTTTTTTGGATTCTATTTTGGAAGGCAAACAATCATTAGTGAAAAACACCCTAAAAGTGACAAAATACACCCTAAAAGTAACATAATACACCCTAAAAGTGATAAAATACACCCAAGTATGTTACTTACTTTTTGGCTGTTCGGGTGGGATGTTTCCTTTTTGGTTCCTATGAGTCTTCTTCAGTCTCAGACTCAGAGGAAGAATAGAGTTTAGCTTCAGATGTTTCACTCTTAGATGATGATGAACTTGCCTTTTTTTGTTTTTTTCTTTTTTTTTCTTTCTTTTCTTTTCCTTCATTTGTCTCAATTTCTCTTTTGTTTCACCCATCTTTACAATTCTCTGAAATAGTAGAAATGTTAGTTAAAAACATCCATGTAAATTAAATACATTCAAGGTATTCTGTTCACTTACCATATGTTCATCCTTTCAACCAACTGCTTTCTATTCCAGTTGGCAATCCAGGGTTCTGCAGGTCTTTCTTCTCCTTTCTTGTCTTTGTTTTTCGACAAATGAAAATAGACTGTCATCAAGGCAAACAGGCAGCCGTCGATTGATTTTTTCTTTTTCAGATTGTAATTAGTTATGCCCTTGATGATGAAATTCAACACATGGGCTCCCCAGTTGCCCTCCTTTATTTTGTCCATCTTAAATATTGGTGTCAAGTGCACATGAGAGATTTTGTTTATTATTGTTGGCAACAGGAACGCCATCTGTATATAGAGGATGAAAATCCTTTGGAACATCAGGCGATTCTGTTCATTTCCAAGACCAATACTCATCATCTCATCCGTCATATTTTTTAGAGTCTTTCCCTGGAATCTTCTAAAAGACTATTTGTTCTCTTCAGAAAGTTCCTTATAACTAACTTTCTGAGGAAATAGATCTCCTATAGAAAAGAAAACAACTTACACTGAAATCACTTGAAATACACCAAAACATCACTCATATACACTCCAATATCACTCATATACACCTATGTTTGTTTCTTGATTATATGATAGCAGAATAAGATATTACAAAGAATGGAAGTATAAAGGTTTTTTGTAATGAGTTACCTGATGCGTTGAGGCCAAGCGCAACCCCTATTGTGCTGGGTTTAACTTTAAACGAATTGTAGCTGGTTTCAAGTGTGTTTTTTCCCAATTTAAAGGAGTTAGCCAACTCCTTTAATAGTCTGTGATGCACCCTTAGTGGTGGGATGTGCATCAGTCCACCAAAACCTAAATCTCAAACAATCGCTTTCTTTTCATCACTCATATTTCCAAATTTTTCACTCAACAAATGGGTTGCACACTTCAAGTCTTTGGTTTGCTGTAAACAAAGCAAAATTAGAGTCATTAGAATAAGATATATTTTGTTTTAGGAAAAATTGACTTGTTCTAAGACATATATTTGTGCTTACATTGTATTTTTTTCACCTTGGTTTTTGGTCGCCAATTTTACTGCAATGAAAAAGAGATGCTGTCAATAGATAAAAAATACACCCAAAAATCAGAGACATACACCCATAGATCAGTCAGATACACCCCATACTGCAATGAAAAAGAGATGCTGTCAATAGATAAAAAAATACACCAAAAAACCAGAGACATAAACCCATAGATCAGTCAGATACACCCCAATATCAGCCACATATACCCAAATCCAGTCCCATAACCATTTTTTTTAATTAAACAAAATTAAATCATTTCAAAATCATATTCAATTCATCTAAACATCCATAAAATGACACTGCAAGGTCAAGCACAATTAGAATAATAACAGTTAGACTTCAAAACTCCTAATATATATGGAGATTTTTATGGAGATTTGTATCTTTTGTTCTTGATTTCTTCTACTCTTCGCGACGAGTTGGAACGTTTTTTCAAAATCGTAATTTGTTTCGAATGTGCCTTGAAACTTGACGGTTTGCGTTTTGATTGAGGAAGAAGAGGAAGAGTGTGCTATAATAAGCGTGTTTCGGAAAATACAACTGTTGTATAAGGTGCGTGCGTTTTACGCTCCATTCTAAACAATGTAGTG
>NC_029775.3:4055566-4058635 GCF_000817695.3 Arachis duranensis | reverse complement strand
TTGAACCCAATAATAAGCTTGAAATTACCAAAAACAATTTCTTATAAAGCCATTAACTGAAGTCGGTGGTATAATTATTAACATGCAAAACACGTACTGTATATATATATCACTACAATTATTTTTATTTATTTATTTGTGACAGTTTTTTTTATTATTTATGAAGGTTTATAATCCTTACTAAATAATTTATAAGAGTTCTTAAAATTTTTAAAATTTGAAGTGTCACAAGATCATTTATGAAAATTTTTAAAATTCTCCACAATCTATTTAGTGAAAGTTTTGTATGTGCTTAGTAAGGGTTTTATATTAGACTTTTGTAATAATTTTAAATTATTTTTGTGGTAATTTAAAACCCTCACAAATTAATTTTTAATTTAATAAAAATTAACTATTTTGTAAGATTTTCAAACCTTCATAAATTATGTAATTATATATTTATTTTTAATTTTAAAACATTCATTAATCTTATCTCATTTATATACTTTTAAATTAGAAATTTATTTTTTAATATCAAAATTTAAAAATTAAATATTTGATAACACAATTCTTCAATATATAAGATATAATTCTATATATATAAAAAATTTTCAATGTCAATAATTTTATACATAATTGTATATAATATTATTTTACATAATTACTACTGTTTTTGTTTAAAAAGTAGAATAAAATAACAACTTTAATATTTTAATATCATCTAATTATATAAAAATTTCAAATATTTGTTCTCGGATATTCATTGCTATCATAGCTAATTTCCTAGCATTAAATATTTGTTCCTATTTAAAAATAATAAATAAAAAATATTTAATTTATAAATTACAAGATAAGATAATAAAAATAAGATAGTTTATGTTATACTAAATGTATAGCATGCTCACTACACAGTATTTTGGTAGTTTTGATAGCAGCCCTCAAATTTCTTAATATTGGACAGACTTGGTAGCAAAAAAATTTCAAAGCCATAATTAAAACATGGCATAAAATTTTGCAATTTTGTGGCTCTTTAACACTTTATTTGGATGTAAAATGAAAAATGAGTGGAAAAAAAATGGGTGAAAAGAAAATGAGAGAAAAGAAAATAAAAAAAAATTATTTTTTGTGTTGTTTGGATGAAAAGAAAAAAAAAGTAGACGAATTTTTTTTATTTGAATGGAAAGAAAAATAAGAAGAGAAAAAATCATATCTAAATAAAATTACATTAATATCCTTTACAAATTATAATATACTAATGTTATAATGACAAATTTGTAATTTTACCCATTTTTTCATTCTAATCTAAGTTTTTTTTTTAAATTTTGGAGAAAAATTTTAATGAGTCTTACATATACTTTTATATTTTTTATTCATTTTCTTTCTTGATCTAAACAATAAAAAACTATTTTTTTCATTTGTTTTTTTTTTCTTTCCAAATTCTTCTAAACCAAACAAAGTGTAAGAGAATTCAATGAATGCTCCACAAGCAATAACCACTAGGGGTGAGCACGGGTCGGTTTCGTTCGGGTTCAAGGTATAATTAGAATCGAACTGATCAAAAAGTAATTGGTTCGGTTTGGTTTGGATTTGTGTTTTTTGTGCTTGTACCCGAACCAAACCAAACCAAACCAAACCGATTAAGAACGTATTGATTCGGTTCGGGTAGCGAGTACCCGATGACTTTGAAATTCATAAAAAAACCAAATTGGCAAATTTTTATCTTAAAAATTCAACAAATACAATAAACATGTAACATCAATAGAAATAATGCAAACATATTAAACACCAAATACATTAAAAACTAAACTCATCAAAATTCAAACATATTAATAGTGAATAATCTTTGTCTAATGAAAATATAAAAGTGCAATAGAAATATTAGAAGTTAAATACAAAAGTCTAGTGAATAATCTTTCAAAGAAGCTAAAACCAAAACACATTAAAATCTAAACATTAGAAGTTAAATACAAAAGTGCAATAAAAATATTTGTCTAGTTTTCAAAGTCTTCACTCCATAATCCTTTACTCCATCAACCAAGCATATTCAAGAGAGGAGTTGTGACCTTAAAAAAACTAGCATATAATTAACTAATGTCAATATATAAAATTGATTAATTAAAAGTAATTCAACAAATAAATAATTAGCGAAAAAATGTTAACCTCAAATTGTTGTAAACAACACCAACTCCAATTGCTTGATTAGATATTATTAAAGGTGAAAGCTCTACATTAATAGTAATTAAATTATTATTAGAGACTCAACAATAACAACAATTACATAATAATTTAAATAAATATAATTTAAAAATAATTACCTAATTCAAGTTTTTCTTGGTCCTCAAGTTCTTGCTTTAAGTCATACATCTTCTCTTGAGTCTTCAACTAATTTTGTGAGCAAATTAGAGACTCAACAGTAGAAGGACTTAATGAGCTTCTAAATTGGTCAAGCACACGATGACCACTAGTACTAAATGCCGACTCAGAAGACACGGTAGAGACGGGAATAGCCAACAAATCTCTAGCCATGTGAGCAAGAGCATAATACTTCATTGATTTGAGGCTCAAACACTACTAGAAAAATGCGCCCAAACACTACTAGGTGTTCTACTGGGTTTACGTTTTACCTCTTTTGGAGGCTCGCCAGTAGTTCTAACAGCTTCGGTTTGTGTTTCTGATGAAGGATTTGAGGCAGGCAATGGTGGGGGAGTTGGACTTTGTGATGTTCAACCAGAAAGACCATCGTTCTCAGCAGCGGGAGTGGCTGCACTTGGAGAAGAAGTACTTCCAACAACCGTATCACTTTTAGGGTTAGTTTTTCCCATCTTTTTGAATATGCAAAATACATAAAATAAGAGAAGTCATGTATTTGTTACTAACAAATTTAGGGGTGAGCACGGGTAGCGGGTACCCGATTACCCGTCCGAACCCGAATCGAACTAATTAAATTGGTTCTGAAACCGACGGATAATCGGGTCCAACCCGAATTAAACTGATGACATTTGCTAATGATTGGTTTGGGTATCGATTTTGGGGACGCAGAACCCAAACCAATCCATGAACTCGATCATAATTAATTAATTATATATATAT
>NC_029775.3:4033500-4055460 GCF_000817695.3 Arachis duranensis | reverse complement strand
ATATATATATATATATGACTTTTTATGTGTTTTCCAACCCATAACCCTAATACTATCTCACTAATGGCGCAACCATGGAGTAAACCCAGAAAGTAGAAACCCTAGCAAACGCAGAGCTTCCTCATACCACGCAACCAGCTTCTTCAATCTTCATCGTCTTCTCCATTAGGCGCCAGGAGCATCGTCTTCTCCACCTCGTCCGTGGGACCATCTGGTGCATCGTCTTCCTGGTAGCGGCAGCGACGCAGCAACCAACTTTCTCTCCGTCGTTGGCGTCTCAGTTGGTATCCCTGTTAGCATCGTTGTTCGCAGTTCCCTCTCCAACAGCCAGCTTTGTTTTCAGTCAGTCGTTTCCTCTCTAGTAGTCAGCTTCCTCCATGCTCCAGCGTTGTCTTCTCGGTCACTCAGTCAGGTTAGTCAATAATTTTTGAGAAATGTTATATGTTAAAGTGTTAATTGTTTTATTTTCTGTTCAATTTTTGAAATTATACATTCTTAGTTGTTGTTGAATAAAGCAATCTTGATCACTCTGAAGCAATCGTGTTGTTCAATTTTTAAATATTAATAGAATCTTACTCTTATGTAAAAGCTAGATTTGATTTTAAACAGAGGATCTTCTATAAGCTAATTTTGATATTTAACTTTAAAAATATTATGCTATTCATTTACTATTATAATTCATGGTAGCAGATAAACGAAAAAAAATTGAAAGAAAGCTAGAACTGAATTTTGCTAATGGTGAGATTTAGATTTGTATTAGCGGTACACACTATATATAAGATAGTAACTATGAAGAAATTATATGTAAACTATACTCTGATTAGTTGAGTAATTAAATGAATACTCTGTAGTGTTATATTGTTCATATTATTTTATTTTTTTATTGTAAACTTTCATTTTGAGAACATATTGCTTGCAATGTTAATAAACACACTCTAATGTTTCTCTAAATATTAGGGTGAAGACAAGGTACTAAACATGAAATTTCCAGTTATATTCACCAACTTACCGATTCTTGCCATGCTTGAGGGAGTGCAGCAGGTGGCACAGGACCATAAAAGTCTATGATTTAATCTAAAGAGGAAAAAAAATCTATGCAAAAAAAAAAATTCATGCAAACTTAAAAGTATATTGTTACGTAAGTGTGCATATTAAAGTAGATATAATTATTTATATACTTCCTTCTATCCTCTTAAATTTTGAAAGAAACGATTTCATGGCTCTAACCAATACCTATTGTATTTAGGTAACTATTGAATTAATAATGAATATAAAAAGCAGTAAGTTTTATTCAACTATATACAAAACCTCCTTTCAGCTAAATCATCAGTGTCATCCATGTATTCATCTGTTGTTTTGGTCTTTTTGGTCCACCTTTTTAGGATCAACCGCTTTGGTATGGCCATTACGTGGTCATACTTATCATGAAGAAAATGTGCTTACACAGATAGTCTTTTCGTTCCTAAAAACCACAACGACATTCTAACTTTACTAGTATGTGATCGATTAGTTTAACAAAATACCTTATGGGGTTACCATACTCCTTCATAGTATACATCATTGTCATCGATACTCGTTGTCTACCAACAAAGTTAACCACACCAATGGCATCAATCTCCTTTTTAGCTTCCATAAAAATAGCTCGTGTATACACATTATTGGCAACACATCTCACAAGTGGATCTAAGCAAGTCATCATGACCGACATGCTATATATGAATTAAACTGGGCTAGAAGCTCGTTGTTGTTATATTTCCGGACAAGCAACTCAAGTTTAAGAATGCTATGTCTAAAACTTAGGAATTTTTTTACATTCATATTGATACCTACACAACTTGAAATTGTCCTGAAACATGCACAAAACTTGTGTCACAAGTAGACATTGGCCAACATCTCCCTTTTCTTGTACCTATGTGTTGTCCATAGTTTTTCATGCAATCCGTACTTATCGGCCGCTTGTGTCCAATCCCTTTTAAAATTATCAATTCCCATATCAGCATATAATTATTTAGAGAACACCTCCTAAAATATTTCATCATTTGAGTTTGATGTAACATTCTTTTGTAAGTGTCACACACACAATTAGTGCCTTGCCCTTGGAAATATTCCCTGAACAGTTGCAATCATAGCGTCATTCCCGTCCGTGAGAACAGTGGAAGGAATCTTGTTGCACATCACTTGTAACAAGTTTTGCAGCATCCACGTGTAAGAAGGAATACTCTCGTCCAAAACAAGCCCAAACCCAAAGATTATGGTCTGCTTGTGATTATTCGACCCAGAGAATAAAACCAGCGGTCTTTTAAAATAGCCACGTAATATAGCTATTGATTATCCGTCGTGGCTTCCTTCGATACACTTCTTCGTCAAAATATATCTCAGTGAGTCACTATTATTAAGAAAAAACTTGGGGCAATTGCAAATTGAGAGATTGAGACTCGATGCAAGTTGGAATATCACTTTAAAATTTAACTAAAAAAGGAGATTAGAAATAAAAAAATTAAAATTTGAGTATTTTTAAAATTATAAAATTTAAAAGTACGAGCATAGTTGTAAGAACTGAACCGGACCGACTGATTGGATTGGAAAACTGATGAATCGAACTATAGGTCGGTTCGGTTGAGTCATCTAATCAGACAAGATAAAAAGCCGGACCGAACTGGTTCAGACCATCCAGTTATGGTAAAAACCGGCGAATCGGCATTTTGCAAAAATCTAGCCGGTTTGAAAATTTTATTTTTTCCTTCCTAACACGAAAACAACATCGTTTCATTGAGAGAGAGAGAGTAGCCCTAACTTTAAACGACTGCTTGGAGGCTTCTCTTCCTCACCATTTCACCAGTCTCTAAGTCACTCTTAATCATACTCCAACTCCAGAACTCGTGATCACCGACCGGCTCCTCTGCTTCGTCTCGTCGGCTCCGGTGCGTCTCTGACATTGCGCCGTTGCTTCTGTCGCTCCCCTGCACTGCACCGTAGCGTTTGTGGCTACCAAGCAACCTTGCTATCGCGTCTCCGTGCTCCGCGTCCTCGTCCTTCGCTGCTGCTTCCCCCTCCCTCGCTAGAGTCTGCCTCATGCTTAGACAGGTTGGTCTTCTCTCTTCTCTACCTTTGTGTCTTCGTGAAATTCACTCTTGGTTTTTATTTTTTTATTTTTTGTTTAATTATTCAGTTGGATTATACTTTGATGAGTGAGTAACTAATTAATTATGTTGATTATGAATCTGTATAACGTTGATTTGAATTTGTGAATTTCTGATTCTTGTGGAGGAAGAAAACATAAACCAAGGTTCTAAAAATCATACTGAATTGTCCGGTTCAATCGGATTAACTGAGAATCGATCTTCTAACCGATCTAATTAACCTTTAAACCGTCTGTTAAAAATCGGTTATAAACCAATTGAACCGGCAGTTAACCGATGAACCGACAGAACCGGGCAGGTTTTTTGAAGGCCCGGTTCTCCCCTTCAGCTTCAAAACGGCGACCCCCTCTCCCTTCTCTCTCACTCTCACATTCTCAGAATCAGTTTCTCACCAAAATTCCTAATTTCCTAACCCTATCAGAGTAAACACCGCTGCCACCGTCAGTCCGCAGCCGCCTGCTCGTCGTGAAGCCCCACCAGCCACCGTCTGCCCCCCAGCCGCCGCCACTCTTCTCTTCCTCACCGTCTCTGTGCTCGTCGCGAAGGCCTACCTGCCACCGTCACCCCCAGCCGCCGCCACTCTTCTCCTCCTCACCGTCTCTGTGCTCGTCGTGAAGCCCGCCTCCGCCATCGTCGTCATCGGCAGTGACAGAGGGTACCGTCGTCGTCATCCTCGATCCTCTTCTCCTCCACGTCACGCGAACGGTTGCTCGATCCTTTTCATGCGCATCCTCTCCTCCGTTAATCTCTGCCCGGAGCCTCGCCGTGGAATCTCTGCTCGGGGCCTCGCCATCGCAAGCTGATCCGCTTCCGAGCTCACTCTGTCACCGCCGTTCCTCCCTCGCCGTATCTCCGGTAAGCCACTGCTTCTTCAGTTTCAATTTCCAAGATTCTGGCTTCTGAGTTTTGTTTTTGTACTAGATTCTGAGTTGGGATTGGGTTCTGAGTTGGGTTGTTGCTTATGTGATTCTGAAACTTTTTGCGTGTTAAGTTTGGATTGTTTTGGTTAGTTTTTCTGTTTCTGGATTCTCTGGATTTGGATGGTTGATTTTTCTGTATTCTGAGTTTTTGTTGTTGAATACATGGTTGAAAGATTTTTGTTGAAATTTGTTGTGATTCTGAATTTTTTTGTTGCTTATGGTTTGAATTTTTGTGTAAGTGTAAGTATGTGATTCTAAATTTTTATTGCAATGAGAATTCTTGCCGATTATTTTGTTATAATTTATAAGTTAATTAATAATTAATGATAAAATATGAACAAGTTATTATGTCAAATTATAAAAATTTGGAATTTTGTTAGTTTAGAAATTATTGAATTTGTATATTTGAAATTGTATATCGAATTTTTAATAATTTTATTATTATTTAATCAGTCGACCGGTTCTGTTCTCGCAACCTTGAGATAAACACTGAAAGTTCTTTGTGTGAAATCTTGATTCTTGGTGTGAAATCCTGATTCTTGATATGCGATTGCAAGTTTAAATATCACTTTAAAATTTAACTCAAAAAGGAGATTAGAAATTTTAAAAAATTAAAATTTGAGTATTTTTAAAATTATAAAAATTAAAAGTATGAATAACTTTTGTAATTATAAATAATTGTTAACTGACACATCAACGTTTAACCTTAACGTTAGATAACTCAATTGATAATTGATCATTTTTGTCAAAATTAATCCTCTTAATTTTTTGTTGTCGATAACATTTTTATCAGCGTCTAAATCTTTTGTTACTAAATTACTAGTGAATCTGTTAGTCCAGGCTCCAGCGTCGTCTTCTTCGGTCACTCAGTCAGGTTAGTCTATAATTTTTGGGGAATGTTATATGTTAAAGTGTTAATTGTTTTATTTTCTGTTCAATTTTTGAAATTATACATTCTTAGTTGTTGTTGAATAAAGTAATCTTGTAAGCAATCATGCTGTTCAATTTTTTAAATATTAATAGATTCTTGCTCTTATGTAAAAGCTAGATTTGATTTTGAATTGAGGATCTTCTATAAGCTAATTTTGATTTTTAACTTCAAAAATATTACGCTATTCATTTACTATTATAATTCATGGTAGCAGATAAACGAAGAAAAAATTGAAAGAAAGCTAGAACTGAATTTTACTAATGGTGAGATTTAGATTTGTATTAGTGGTACACACTATATATAAGATAGTAACTATGAAGAAATTATATGTAAACTATACTCTGATTAGTTGAGTAATTAAATGGATACTCTGCAGTGTTATATTGTTTATATTGTTTTATTTTTTTATTGTAAACTTCCATTTTGGGGACATATTGCTTGCAATGTTAATAAATACTCTGCTGTAAGGTCTTTCAATTGTACTAATTGGTAATAGCCACATTGATCTTTACGTCTAAATACTCTTTTAAAAACTCAGGTGAACGGACTGGCGAAGAAGCAGGTGTCACAACGAAAGGTGACATCGACTGACAAAGAGGAAGGAAGTTGTTTTCACTAGTCACGACTGGCAGTGGCGACGCCGATCAGAACGCGGGCAGATTTGACGATGAGAAATTGAGAATTTAGAGCTCCTTCCACTTCGATTCGGTTACCTAATTTAACTAATTTCTCCGTACACAACTCCGTTTCCATTTTATGGCGTTTACCGCCATGGAAGCCACCGACGACGCAGAATCCCCCGCACCGATTGTATGAAACTCCTCACATCTTTTTTTATTCCTCAATTTTATATCATTATTATTCTTAAATTGATCTAGCTGCAATATTTTATATAGTAGCATTAGGCAAAGAATTTGAGTAGGGTTCACTAGAATTTCCTTGTTTATATGAAGGTATTGGTAAGTGAACTGGTTTCCTTGCTACTGCACAAAGATATTAATATAGTGAATATGTATTTGATCAACCCTAGGTCAATCTGTATTGGTATACTGGAAATAATTTAGTAAATTGGGAAAAGCATTGATTTGGGCCCATTTCCTTTTCTTCTAGGTTCCTGAAGATAACTATGAAATGTGTTTGCCTTCACCATCCTGAGTTCATTCAATTATTAGTTTCATTGATATTATCTAATTTCCTTTACCAGGCCTCCCCAAAGTTAGCGGGAACTGTTAACTGGGGTACAACAACTGTTATTGGAATATTTGCTGGCATGTTATACGGCGGTAGCAAGGAGGCAGCTGCTTCTGTTGTAAGTTCTGATTACAAGAGGTTTTTCTTTTTTTTTTCCCCCATATGGCTATGAGAGTGTTTTATGCTGAATACAGAACGGGTGTTACTGCTAACATCCAGACTACAATCATGGATTTCATTCTTTACATTATAGAATTCAATGTTGCGTGTAACTCCGTGTATGAAAGTGATCTTCTTTTGCATACTGTTAGATGTGTCATGAATAACACTTTGGTGTTGATGTCGAAAGAATTTTTTTTTCTTGTTGTGTGGATGCAGAGGATTTATTTTCCTTGAAAAACTACTTGTATATAACGCTAAGCTACCTTCCATAACATGGTAAGAAACTATTTAGAGTTAAATGTACTTGAACTTTATCTTTGATATTGTTTATTCATAATCCAAAAAATGTTGAGTTTTTGCTCAATCCTTCTTGCTTGATGAGATTTATTTTCTTGGGGAACTAGTAACATCAGAAGGAAGGTGTAAATCAATCCATTAGTGTACCATAAAGATGTCAAAAGATTGTCTAATCCCGTCAACAGGCTGGCATAACGGTATACTTGATCCATTTGTAGGTTTTCAAGAGCTTAAGCTAAAAAGGCTGGAGTTGTTTTAATTTGTTGAATTGCAATTGCAGTACAAAGAATAACTGAGTACTTACTTTCTTAAATGAATGCAAAGATGTTTCTGTTTTGTCACAATAGATAGTATATATCCTCTTTATTCATGTCATCTAATGTGAAGTTTCACTCTTTTCTACTATTTGTATAAGCTTGTTTTCCTTTTAATGCATTGCTATGAAGTTGAGGAGATAAATACTTGACCCACTTCAATAATCAATAGATGGAATGAATGCTAATATCTGAATGCAAAAATAAACCTTGCTAGCATTTTCTTTAGACAGAGAAACAAAACCCATGAACATAGTGCTATGGTTTATCTTTTCTTTGTTGATTAAACATTCTGTTGTCAAGTATGTGAAGGTGGAGGTTTTATTCTTTATTATCCAATTTTAGTCATGGTATTTATAAGTTCCTAATGTTTTGCTAGAGCAAGGACGCAGAAGTGACATTGAAGCTTGGAAGTACAGAAGACAAACGTGAGCAATATCGTTTGATGAGAGATGCTATGGAGAAACGATTCATTAGGGTTACACGGGGCTCAATAGTTGGAGGAGTACGTCTTGGAATGTTCACTGCTGCATTTTATGGCTTACAAAATCTACTTGCAGAGCAGCGAGGTGTGCATGATGTTTTTAATGTTGTTGGTGCTGGTTCAGCTACTGCTTCAGCTTTTGGTTTAATATGTAAGAAATGATACTCTGCCACTAGACTCTTTATAACATGGACTGAATCACAAAAAAAATCCATTTTTCATTCATTTCATTGTATTAATAGATTGTTTCCCTTTTTAGTGCCAGGATCACTACGTTGGCGAGCTAGGAACATGTTGCTAGGATCAGTTTTGGGAGCAGCATTTTGCTTTCCTCTTGGTAACATAGCTATGTTTCTTGATACTTTGTCAGCTCAGATTGTCTATGTGACTTTTGCAGATGCATAAGTTTCATATATAATATGTTGTGGAATATAATGCTGTTAGAAGCATCACTTGATGCTCAATCTGGTAGCAATTTCTCATATTCAACCAAGTTTTCACTATATTTGTTGAAAGTCTTGTCTCATGATACGTTGGCAGGTTGGCTCCATTTGAAGCTGATAGAAAAAGCTAATGAAGGGAATCAAGCTGCAAATGAAAACTTAGATAAGAGAGACATAAAAAGTGGTGTTAGTGCTGCAATCGAAAGGCTTGAAAGCAATTTACACAAATGAAAGCTATTTGGCTACACAGAGGCATGCCTTCTTGTTTCTATTTTTCAGGGTGGTCAAGTAATCATGCAATGGAGGATGTGACACCACTGGGAATGGCATTGCTGTCCACTTAATAGGAGAAAAAGTTGTATTAATTAAATAATTTCGTTGACCAAGTTGAGTCACACAGTTCTTCCATATGAAATTATGATGCTACTATTAGTTTGTTATTATGTTTTTAGTCTTGTTATTATGACTTATGAGGCTATTGTACAAAGAGAAACCTATGCGTCGCAAGTATGTCATATCCAATTCATGTTTATCATAAAAAAGGTCTTTTTTTTTGGTGTACCATTGTTTTTACTAGCTCTTCCGTGTTTTTGGACAACATTTTTGCCATTTCTACATTTGCCTTCATTGATTGGTTAATATTCAGGTATTAGAATATAAGCTTGAAGAAGGTAACTATGCCTTTCCACCGTTTTGATATTTAGGATGATTAGCCCTTGTATGAATGGATTTCCGACATCAATGAAGCTTATTCAGGAACTTATTTTCATTTGTTTATTGCAATGATTGCCAAAGATAAAAGGGGAGAATTTTCACTCGATGAATACCTTTATATTTGTAGTATTGAGTAGAGTAAACAAAAAATGGAGGGTTGCTTAAAAGTTTGCATCGTGTATATGATGTGCATACTTACTCTGATACTGGAAGTTGCACAGGGAAGAGAAACCAGAAACACCAAAATATAGAGATCGTGCTAAAGAGCGTAGAGAAGATCAAAATCCTGATTATGAGCCTACAGAGCTGGCATTTCACGCTGTTGCTCCTCCTGGTACTGTAGATTTATGGTGAGTTTTCTACTGTTTATGTTATATTTGTTATCTAATATCACATCATTCATCTTTTAGTTAACTCGGCCAAAATAAGATGAAAGGAAAAAAAAATTATGCTACCTGCCATTGCTTAGTCCAGGGGCGGAGCTAGATGAAATATTAGAGGGGGTAAAAAATATTTACATAATAAAATAA
Source organism: Arachis duranensis (assembly GCF_000817695.3). Classification (NCBI taxonomy): domain Eukaryota; kingdom Viridiplantae; phylum Streptophyta; class Magnoliopsida; order Fabales; family Fabaceae; genus Arachis; species Arachis duranensis. Next base: position 4,046,334 of record NC_029775.3, on the reverse strand, counting down.
GACTAAAATAAAATTTTAAGGAGCTAAACTGAAATTTACATATAATTTACATGTAAAAAATTAAAATTTGGGGGGGCCATTGCCCCCTTTTGCTACAATGTAGCTCTGTCCCTGGTCTCTTGTTTATAACATGCTATCAAGAGCTTAGGTTATTTTTTTTAAGAAACAATACTAACAATCTGGTAATGTTTTGAAGGTCAGCTGATGCACACAAATTATCCATTGAAAAGAGCAAGTACCCTGGAGGTTCGTATTCATACTCTTAAATATGATTGAGTTTTGCCATCTTTTTCACAAAGAAATTAATATGATAGTATGTTTTTCATTGTTTTCTCTGAAGCTTTTGATATCTGGATTGTTACAAGGTGCTTTGGAAGTTGTAATGTAGGATTCCAGTGCCATGTTCATCCATGACCTTTCTTTTTCTGTTGTGTTATGTTTGTTTTTTATTATATCGCCCTAGAATAGAGTTTTTGCCTCTACTATTGCGGACATGACTGTAAAGTCAATATATATGTGAACAATATTTAGTGTAACTTCTATTGAATATTGACTTACTTATGCTAAAAACAGAACATGTTGCATTTATTGCTTTTGGGCAGGTGATGTGGAGCACACACATTTGGTCAAAGGTTTGGATTATGCATTGCTGAACAAAGTTAGAAGCGAGATTGACAAGAAGCCAGATGCTGTGGATGATGTTGAGGGGAAACCTAGGTAACTTTAGTCCAGAAGTGTCAGTGATAGTGATCATTTTATTGTAAATCTGTCAATTAAAACATTATTAATTATTATTTGGTTTTATTTTTTAATGAATCTAAGTTTTACTACCTGCTTTTGATTTGCCAACAGAGCATCTAAGGAAGACCAACAAGTTCGCACATCAACTGCAAAGGTTCTTTACTTTTGTTGAATATTTACTGACAATATGAACTAAAGCTTTTCCCCCTCCTATTTTTATCAGTTTGAATGTGAAGTTTGTGCTCCAATTCAGGAATTATTGTTGCTTGCTTCTATTAATATGTTTCAATTCTTTAATTTTTTTTCCTCCTTTCAGTCAGTTTATCAGTGGATAGTGAAGCCTCAGACCATCATAAAGACAAATGAAATGTTCCTTCCAGGTCGAATGACATTTATTTTTAACATGGTGAGAATTTCCATGTACTTGATAATTGACGTGGTTTTGTTCTTTATGATATGAGACTCATGGTTATTGTAATTCATGCTTTGTTTGTGCAATTATTTGTTTATCATGCTTGGTGTGGCCATTAGCATGTTTGATTGCAAGTACATGCATATTGGGCAATATACAGCTTTCATCTTGTGTATCCTTGCGGTAGTTGCTTATCTCCTAGTGAATAGGTTCTTTCACCTAGTTTAAGTCAGTATACCATGCGGGGACATTCACTAGACTAAGCATCTTGGCTGTGGATATTACATGTCTCTCTCTGCCTCTTTCTGTTTCTACTCATATCTCTACGACTGTAGGTTGTCCAATGTAGCATCATATGCATGGAAAATCAGATATGGAATGTTTGAGACCTTTAGCTAGCTGTTGCATCCTGATTCACTTTAATTACATATGTTGATATTTATAAACAATAATGGGGGAAAGGTTAAATGGGGTAGCTATATTGACATTTTTAGGTTTACAACTCAAATTGATGGAACGGTTAATCTGATCCTTTACCAGCTTATTTGTTACTCTCTAGAATAGAAGCACTTTTCTGACAGATTCCAGCTTTTGTACGTCAGGAGAGTGGATATGCTCATGATATTCCAACGACCTTGCACCATAGTAAGGCTGATTGTCCAGTACCGGAGGTTTTTGATCTTGCCGATTCCTCATGTACATGCCCTTGTTTTTCACAGGAAATGGTTACAGTTAGCGTTGATGGATCTGTTCTAGATCGGATTGCTAAAATAATGTCATGTCTTCGTCTTGGCTCTTCTGGGAAGGTTTTGAAGAAGAAAAAGAAGGAAAAAGATGCAAATTGCAAAAGGTAATAAGTGCAATGAGTAGTTCATCTGGAATTTTTGGATGTTATTGTGTAGAGTATATGCTTTATTGTATCAGGTAATGCAATTGTCATAAAATCTTCTCTTGCAGTATGGTTTACTGAAATTTATCTCACTTTGTTCTAATTATTATGTTACAAACATCATATATGATGTTGTTCTTAAGGTCCTTTCTTTTTGAGTAAAGTATTATTTTTGTCCCCAACGTTTGGAGTAAATCTCAAAATTGTCCCTAACGTTTCAATCGTCCTATTTACGTCCCTAACGTTTTAAAATTGACTCAATGTTGTCCTGCCGTTAGGGATCCGTTAATAAAATTAACGGCGGGACAAAATTGAGACGATTTTGAAACGTTAGGGACGTAAATAGGACTAAAACGTTAGGGACAAAAACGATACATAGAAATAAATTTTAATTTTATTCTTCAATAATATCAATTTTTTATTATACATAGTATTCAATTATTTTTAATCATATTTACACTTAATCACCTGATTTTCATTCTAAATAAATTAATTTTTTTTATAATTTTACGCTTAAAGTAATATAATTTTTTATAAATTTTATACTTTTATTCTAAATAAATAATGTAATTTTACTTTCATTACTTAATCACATTACTTATATTTTTTTTATAGTTTGACACTTTCATTCTAATCACATTACATTATTTATTTAGAATAAAAGTGTAAAATTTATTTATTTATAAAAAATACATTACTTTAAGTGTAAAATTAAAAAAATAAATTTATTTAGAATGAAAATAAGGTGATTAAGTGTAAATATAATTAAAAATAATTGAATACTATGTACAGTAACAAATTGATATTATTGAAGAATAAAATTAAAATTTATTTCTATGTATCGTTTTTGTCCCCAACGTTTTAGTCCTATTTACGTCCCTAACGTTTCAAAATCGTCTCAATTTTGTCCCGCCGTTAATTTTATTAACGGATCCCTAACGGCAGGACAACATTGAGTCAATTTTAAAACGTTAGGGACGTAAATAGGACGATTGAAACGTTAGGGACAATTTTGAGATTTACCCCAAACGTTGGGGACAGAAACAATACTTTACTCCTTTTTTTTTTATCTTTGTATTTGAATATGATGTTGTTCTTAAGGTCCTTTTTTTTTATCTTTGTATTTGCAAACATTTTTGTTTGTTCAATTGATCGTGCTTATACTTGAGTCGATTATATAAGTTTTATTTAACATACATCAATGGTAAGCAGTTTTATATTTTTTACTTTCCTCCTTGTTCATTTTTAATGTCAAAGAAACTTTCAGGGAGATGTTGGAGAGGGAGGCTGCTACCCTATCTTTTATATAGTCATATATTTCTGATAATTTATTGGAAATTTTAATAGTTAATGTACTCTTGGTACCATCCATTTTGAACACAGGAAAGAATTTGGCTGTTGGTAATGGATATGATGAAGAGAATTCATCAAAGGTTGAAGGTGGGAGGGCAAAGAATCAAACTGAAAGAGAGTTCATCCCACCACCACCACCACCTCCATCAAAGAAAAGTCATGCTAATTCAGGAGAGAAACAAGGCCCAGCTGTTGCTAGAGCAGAAGATGATGACATCTTTGTTGGTGAGGGTGTGGAGTATGACGTACCTGGCAAAGACTTGAGCCAAAGTCCTTTCTCTGAGGACATGGAAGAGTCTCCTAGGAACAAGGACAAACCTTCATATTTTGCTGAACCTACTTATGGTCCTGTGCCACCTGCTGCACTCCCTCAAGCATGGCAAGAATCGGTAAGTTGTTGAATATAACTGGAAATTTTCTTCACCCTGATAGAGAAACATTAGAGTGTGGCTTTTGAGTTGAGTTTCTGCCCTCATTGATCTGACTCTTGTCTCAGAATGAATATGATGTTATGCAAACACAAGCCTTAACTGGTGGCTACCAAGGAGAGTGGCAGGAGTACCAGTATGCTGAATAGCTGGCTTACCCTGATCAATACCTTCAGCAAGATATGCAGACTTATGATTTGCAAGCGGGTTTAGATATGCCACAAGATCCGCGTTTTATGACACAAGAAGAGAAAGATCGAGGTTTGGGATCAGTATTTAAGCGAGATGATCAGAGACTTCAACAACTGAGGGACAAAGATGCCCGAGAAAAAGACCCCAATTTCATTTCTGAGAGTTATTCTGAATGTTACCCCGGTATCAAGAATATAACCGTGAAATAGTGGATAGTGATGATGGAGATGACTTGTGCAAAATGGATATGGGTGGGAGGGTAAGTAATTGCATTGACAGTTACCTTATTTTCTTATTATTAAACTGGCTGCAATGTTTTTCATTTATTTTCAAGTATATTATATGTTTTCCTAATTTCAGAAAACTATAAATATGAAAACATATTAATAATGATTATACTAATTTTTATTCTCAAGATGACCCTTTGAGAAGAATCATCATGTTGATAACCTGTTTGTATTAAAAGTGATAATAATGAAAATGTGCATTGAACAGGCAAAGGATCGACTTCATCGTTGGGACTTTGAGACCGAAGAGGAATGGGCCACTTACAATGAGCAGAAGGAAGCAATGCCAAAGGCTGCATTCCAGTTTGGTGTGAAGATGCAAGATGGCCGGAAGACGCGGAAGCAGAACAAGGACCAGAAGCTCAATAACGAACTGCACAAGATCAATAAGATACTTGCCAGAAAGAAGATGGAAAAGGATATGGACGGTGATGGTAGGGGCCCCCACTATGATGATGAGGTACAACCTGGAAAGAAGCTTCGAATATGAACGAGCCTTCCATTTGTAACCAAAGATGATGAGAATAGAGTTATTTCTGGTTTCCTGCTATAGAAATCTTAGTAGTTAATACTTAGTTTGTGTGATTTGAGGTTTTGTTATTCTTGTTTGTCGTCTTTTTTTTCCCCCTCTCTCCAAAGAGCCAAGATAAGTGCCATCTAATGGGACAATAATCTACAGAGCTGTAAATTGAAACTAGTTCTAGTATTTTCGCCTACAAGTTTCTTCGAAGGAGGATGGAAATGAAGAGTATTGATATATGTGGCTGTCCATTCTGTCATCTGAGAAACCATAATCTTTTATTTTTTGGTTATTATACACTACGCACACACCCTTCACACACACACTATGGGTTCTTAAACTACATACAGATATGCCATCTATGCTAGGCCTCTGCCGTGAGAAACCATAATCTAATCATCAAACTCTGTTGTTATATTCTATACCTCTAGTAATATCCTTGATAAAATTGCTGTCCAAACTTTATCTAAGGTCATTTGTAGGCAATTTTCCCTAAGGAGCTAACAAATATGGTCAGCGAAAAGCAAAGTTGAGCAAAATATGTCAACCAAAATCTAAGTTGCAGACAAGCAGCAACGTTTGGTTGAATTTGAAGAGGGTGATTTCGTGTTGGTGAAGTTTCAACCTTATATAGACAGCATTTAGTTACTTTGAGGAAGCATAGAAAAATGGCGATCCGCTATTTCGGGCCATTTAAGATCTGTCGTAAGCTTAGTGCTGCGGTTTATAAATTGGCACTGCCTCCTGAAGCCAAGATTCATAATGTTTCACATATCAGTTTTAAAGAAGTTTAGGGGTAAGAAGGTTGACCATTATCTTCCCTTTTCTCTATGCACAACAGAGTTGGGTCCTTTATTGGAACCGCAAGAAATTCTCAGTACGAGAACAGTCATCAAAGATGGTAAAGAGATTCTTCAACTGCGGGTAAAATGGGGTCAGTGGCCGAGTGCCGACACGTCATGGGAGAGTGCTGATCATTTGCGCCATACTTATCCTGATTTCAACCTTGAAGACAAGGTTGTTATTGATGAGCGGGATAATGTAACGAATGGGAAGAAGGCAGAGCACGCTAAGATTAACCAGGCTACCTATACAGAAAATAATAATAACAATCATGCCTTAGAGCCACATATATTGGAGGAGGAATTAGTTACAAGCCAAGGACAGATGGCAAGCATAGGTGTAAATCAAGGCCCAAGAAAAAGTGCAAGAATGAGAACTACTAACAGGTGGTTAGAGGAATACGTTCGTTAGCGTGATGTGGTCCTTGGATGAAGAGCGTGGATTGTCTCTAATGTCGTTCCTTCACAATTTTTCCTCTCTTCTTTATTATACTGATTGTGTTCTTGTACTGTACATTGAAGTTTGAGTCCTCCATAGTGTGTTATACCTGCCACTGCTATTCCCTTCAATAAAATTCATATTACACCCTTCCATTTAACTGGTAAAATTTATTAAAAAAATATTTAATTTTTTTAAAAGTATATGTTAACCTTTTTATATTTAGTAAAATTAAAATTTCATATACCCATATTTATTACTTTTAAAAGTTATAGATACTTTTAAAAATGTTATATTTTCTAAATTATTATAAATCTTCTGTATTCTCTTTCTTTCATATTTTTTTTTATTTTTTTTTGTTTATTACAGTATCTTCCAATCTGATAGACTAATGAAAAGGATTTATCGTTGGCTAATGAATTATTATAGATATAAAACAAAATTCAAATTCTAACATTTATTAAATAAATTAATAGACTAATTATTAGACTAACTCAACCTTTTTTTTATCAAGTGGATTGGACAACTCTCAATCCTAGACATCATAACACACTCACACTACATACTCACCTACACAACATTTAAGGATTCATATTTAACACTTGATGTACTCACCAAAATTTAAACCCAGATGTAACATATTAAGAGGCACATAGTTTAACCAGTTGAGCTAAGCCTCAGCTGCAAACTAACTTAACTTAGTGTTAACTTTTTTACTATTCCTTTTCAATTAGGACAAATCTTATTGGGCTGGACAGTCCCAGCACAGGGCCCAATAAACAGAAAATCAGATTTGTTTTGCCATGGTCTACTTTTATTGACACATTTAGTGTAAATCCAAAGAAGTATATCTTGGCTAATTGGGTCTGCTAGACCCGTTACACGTTGCAACTCAAAAGTAAAAACGTAAACGGAAAAACCTCAAGATAAAAAAAAAATGAAAGCAAAGGGGCCAGATTTCGATCATCATATTGAGTTTTTTTGAATGGATCTTCTTAGTTTTTTTTTTAATTTCCTCACTTAAAAAAAAATATATAACCTCTTACTAATATATAATTAAAAGATTAGAAATCGCCAATGAGCCTTGGCTCTAATGGCATTTTTTCCCCCTCCCCAAATATGTGAGGAGTGTGTGGGTGTCTTGTGTACCTAGGATTAGGGGTTGTCCAATCCATTGGGGTACCTAGGATTGGGGAAAAAAGATTAGAAATCATATTTTATTTCTTTAATTAAAAAAATGAGAAAATTCATTTTTTTGTGATTTCAAATATTTTTTACAAATGACATATATTTTGAAATGAAAAATGTTACTTTACTAATATTTTTTTATATATTTATCTTGAATTTGAGTTAATAATAGCTAATTTTTATTTTTTTACATTTTACATATTTAATAATTGAATAATATTACATGACTAAAAAAAATTTATTATTTTTTGTCAATACTTAACTAACAAAATTATTTGTATAATAAATTTTAATAATATAAAAAATATTAATCTAAAATATTAACTAAAATACCAATGAGTTATAACACAAATGATATAGCCTTTTCATATTCATCTAAAAGTAGCGGATTCAAGTGTGACTCTGAACTTTAGAAAAAAAAACTAATATTAAAAAATTGTTAATTCTCTGATATTTCGCTTAATAATTAAAAGAATAATTACGAGGATAATACTCTCAATCATCACTCATATAACAATAGTCAGAGGCTATATATCCTATCATTATAAGATATAAGATATTTTCATTTTAGATTTATCCATGATGCTGTTACCTGCATTTAAATAACAACAACAAAATATTAGCTGACACTAAATCTTAATAGTTTAATTTTATGAGCGTTCAAGACGATGATTATTTAACTAGTAAATGGGATTTTGCTTCTCTACAATGGATTCCTTCGCTATACACCTGGAGAAAAAGTTTCAACAAGTTAACCCAAAGAAGTTTGTTTTAATTATATATCTATGTATGTATGTAGCTGGATGCAAAATGATGAAGATTTCGGCAAGGCATGCATGAAGGAATGAAAGGGAGTAGATAAAAATAAAATAAGAAGCTAAGAATGCATGGGAAATAAAGGTGATGAGAATGAAAAAGAATAACAAGGTTGAGGCTAAGGTTGATGGTATTTTTTAACTCACGAGGGCACGTAATTGTACGCAATATCATAAGCGTGAGACGCGTAATGTTTTATAACCCAAGGTATGTGTGCGTGTGTGTATCTTTTTTGTGCAAAAAATAATAATGTTACTACTAATGCCTAAACAATACTTCACGAGAAAGCAACCTATGACATTTATTACCAAACCATATAACATTATTAACATACATACATAGTTCCTTGTCTTCTCAGGACTCTTCACTCGTGTATAAATAGCGCACACTTTGATTCCTAGTCAACTATAGCTCATAAAGAAATTAAACAAGCTAAACCCTATATACAATTCCCTTGTTCCAAAAACATGTCTCACATAGCTGTTGAGAGGAACAGGAGAAAGCAGATGAATGAACATCTCAAAGTTTTGAGATCCTTAACTCCATCTTTCTATATTAAAAGGGTATTAACTCTTTTATTTATTTACTTATCATGCACTGCTATTATTAATTTTTGCTCAACCCTCTATATTTTTTTTATCTTTTCTTTTCTTTTAAGATTTGGCTTTTCTAGCATCTAAATGGTCTATGAGAAAATCAATTTGAAATTATCCAAGTGTTGAGATCATCAAATTTCTATTGTTTCTCTGTTATATTTTAGAGTTAATTATCAAAATAGATCCTAAAAAAGTTTGGTGCTAGCAAAAAAAATTCAGAAAAGCTATTTGTACACTAAAATTAGCCACTAAAATTTGTTACCAATGTATTTGTGTATAAATATATGTGTGGTTTAATTTATTTTCAATATATGTATTTATATTTCAACATGTATTTTATAGTGGTAGCTGACTTTAGTGGTTGATTTTGGTATACACATAACAACCCAAAAAAATTATATCTAAAAGATAGAGTACTTTAAGAATTGTTTAGTAATAATTATAGAGAAAGTTTACGGGCCAGCAGTTAACCATCAAAAGAGAAATGAGTAATCCTACATCATTGAATGCCATCTCCCACCATTAAAAACACATATGATGGTTAATTGATGGTTAAATATCACCAATTCTACTGGCCCCTATCACTTCTCATAATTATATTTATTCATGATTAGACTATTTTAACAAGCGTCTTATATCTTTTGAATTTTTGTTTAGCCATCTGTTATTAATTTAAATAAAGATGAAAACTTATGTGCAGTTAACTTAATATGAAATTAAGAATTGATAAGAGTCATTAGTTGATAATTTAGTCAAATTTGTCAAATTATTTAAAAATTCTAAGCTATCAACTTCATATGAGATAAAATTATAACGCGTTAGTTATTTGTTTTCTTTGATGAATGATTTTAGGGAGATCAAGCGTCCATAATAGGGGGAGTTATAGAGTTCATCAAGGAGCTACACCAAGTGCTTCAAGCTTTGGAGTCCCAGAAAAGGAGAAAGAGCCTAAGCCCTAGCCCAGGCCCGAGCCCAAAAGCGCTGCAGCCGGCGTTTCAGCAGAACGATAGCCCCACCGGAATGGGTGGTGGTTCCTTTAAGGAACTAGGAGCAAGTTGCAACTCTTCAGTTGCGGATGTGGAAGTTAAAATCTCAGGTTCTAATGTGATCCTGAGAGTAATTTCCCACAGGATTCCGGGTCAAGTTGCAAAGATCATTGCTGTTTTGGAAGCACTTTCCTTTGAAGTTCTTCATCTCAACATCAGTAGCATGGAGGATACAGTTCTCTATCATTTTGTTGTTAAGGTATAAAAAATCCCTTCAATAATTCATAATCACTTTGCCTTTTATTTTGTTTAATTAGGTCTAAATTATTATTTAATTATTTTTAATTAGCAACTTTATAAATTTAATTTTTTAATATTGTAATTTTTAAATTTTAAATTTTAATAATTAAGGAAAAATAAGATGTTAGGTATATAGGATTAGTCCCTAATATCTCTCTACTAAATACACTTAAAAATCATTGTTTGAACTAGGCGAATCCATGCATGGATATTCACTTATGGATTTACGTTTGATCGTCCAATTTAGGAAGCTTATTAATTAATTGACACATGCACATACATAAGCTGAATAATATATGACAAACGGAAAATTAAAGAAATGATACTTGGATCGATTTATTAACGGTTATGATCAATGTTGGTAATGGATGTCTTTCCCTTTCTATTTAAAAAACTATCAACTGCTCTTTTGATATGGAAATAATAATTCGATAAATGAATGAAAACAAGAGAAAACTTTGTTCCCGAAATACCTAAGAATTGGACTAGTTAATTTGCTGAAAATGTTGATTAGTACTAACCTGTGTACATGTGCAGCATGAAATAACATGAATGTATGTATATTCCTGCTACCGAAGCTGTTGGTAGTTGGTAGTTAGAGTGAGTGTGACCTCTTACTAGGTAGTAGGTAGTAAAGTACGTGTCTACTTTACGTGTCATGCATATAATAACTAAACTACCTAATATTAATGCCAAAATTTTCATCGCCAAGTGAAAACTGAAAATAACATAATTTATTATTTTTTGTTAGTATTTTTAGTTATCAATCTATTTTTCTTAGTTTAACAATTTAACAATATATTTTTTGTCATATTTTTAAATATTACTGATTAATTATAGATTAAAAAATTTAAATTCTGCTGGTTTTCTAATTTTTAAAAAATAAAAATAAAAAAACTATTAATACTCTAAAAAATTTAATACAAAACAACAAATAATGTTAGGGGGCAGCAATTTTTGTGATTGTTAGCCATCAACTAGCCATCAATATGATTTGATGGTGTGAGATTGGTGTGAGATTTCATCCAATGGCTCATATTGCTCTGCTGGTTACATGCTGGCCAAAATTCAATAAAACTGCTAGACTTTTCCATATTTTAATATTTATTATCTCACTTTTAAGATATAAACTTTTCTCATACTAATATGACATTAAATTGAATAATTATGTTAAAAAGTGTTAATATATAACTTTGGCATGATCCAATGCAGATAGGGCTGGAATGTGAACTGAGTCTGGAGGAACTAGCAATGGAAGTACAACAAAGCTTCTGCACAGAGGCTATTATCACCGTGCTCTGATAATCATGTAGCATTTCAACATAATATAGAGACTCAATTTCCAATCATTTGTCAAATAAAATATAACGGTGCATGAGAGAGACATGCACAAAAACCAAAACTTAGGGTTTTATGTTTGTCATAGACTTCATGACACTAGAAAATAGATCGATATGTTATCATACGCATGCAATCATCATGATTATTCATGCATCGTGCATGCTGTGTATGTGTGGTTTTTCGTCTCTGATCTGAATGATTCCTAACCACTTATTATTATACTCATAAACATTTTATTTTATTGCTGCCTTAGATGAATGAATGATTCCATCTACTTTGTATCAACTACTATATATACTATAATTTTTATTCTAAAATCCCATTATTTACTGACAACTATATTAGATGTATATAAAAAATAAAATACATATCAAGATTTAGTATATATTTAATATTTTTATATATTTTCAATATATATTTGTATGTCTATAGCGCAAGTCTCTTATTTTTATTTTTCCGTTTGATTTACTTCAATTTATTCCGTAAGAATTAATATATTACTTCGTTAAACTTAATTAGATCTTGCTTGTTACTTCACAAGTAATATAATAGGGTCATATTTGTCAATTACATTCATTTGTACAATTTCTTTTACCTCTTTTCTTATTGATGGTGACTAGTGCCTAGGAAAAAATTTATCAAATGTGGATTTTTGGTTTCTTAGCTTCCAGTTATGTTATCAAATTCTGTTATAACAAAATCAACTAATTCAACCTATAACTTACAGGTTGGACTAATAATTGAATTCAGTGATTTCATATATATTTGATTTTTGGTTTGGTTTTAATAACTATACTTTAAGTGATTTAGGTGGGACAACACTCTTTAGAGAGATATGATTGGTAATTTGTCTATACTTCATAGCTTAACGTAGGACTGGTATATCAGATTCAATAATTGACAACACTCTTATGTAACGTTCCATTAGTATAAATACTGCTTATAGCAATGGTGTATTCAATTATCATTCTTTACGCTCTTTCTATCTCACCACATGCAACAAAAAAAAAAGAAAAACAAAAAATATCTTTCAATGTCTTTTTTTTTGAAAAAGTATACGTTACCAAGAGAGAGTCTGTCAACTATTACCAACACGTGATAAATTAGGATTAAACCATGATTAACTTAGATGTGGCTTTATTTAGTAGATAGGCTTCATGTCCAGCCCAACTCAAATTGACAGATTTTGACAGATAAAAAGTTAGTAACGTAGCACTACTGTTTTTTTTTTTCTGTCTTTACAACACAACACACCCCCCGCACACAATATATGGATTATTTTTTTCCACTAATGAGATTTAAATTCTAATGTGATTGTTTAGCAGACAAATGATATACCACTTGAACCCAATTTCCAACAACTGTAAGGTCTTCTCTTTTTTATAGTTTTTGGTCAAGGAAGGTCTTCTCTTGAACCGGGCCATTTCTCTCTTTTTTTTTTTTGGGTATGGCAGGATGGAATTGACCCAACTAAAAAATAACCCATACCCATGAATTCAAACAA
>NC_029775.3:4031978-4033471 GCF_000817695.3 Arachis duranensis | reverse complement strand
ATTCAACATGATTAAAAATATTAAGTTTATAATATTGAACTTACATTTTAATATGAAATTTTTCTTGGTCATTAAACTAGTTGGGATAAAATGATTCTATTATTTCACTTACTTTTTAGATATTAAAAATCATTAATATTTGGACTTAATTTTTATTTATACTAGACTAAATATTAAATAAATTTTTTAAAAAATTAAATCATACTTAATAATTTATTATTATTAATTTTTTAAAAAAAGACAGAGACTGAGGCTTACAGGAAAACACAGATTCAACCAGAAGGAAACCATACTCAAATTCTCTAGTCTTGGGTTGGACCTCCAAACATAGTAGTTATTATTCTCATGGGCTTGTGATATCTTACTTATTTTTATTTGGGTCCAACGATATCATTCAATACAACGAAAAAAATTTGGGAGATGTTATTAAATAGCCCCTTCATATATTCTCAGAAATACAATGAATATTTATAAAACAACGTTATGCTATTTATGATAACAATAATGTTATATGAATAACTTTTTTTTTTCTGTACAACTAAGGGTTAAAAAGTTTTTATATTTGCACTGGTTAATGACTCAAGAATATATATTTTTTTTTTCGGTTTACACAAGAATATATTTTTAATGTAAATATAAAAAAATTTTAGTAATGGGTGAGGGAGGAGAGTCCGGTGAGAGCAGGGGAGAAGGTCCGAGGACAGCACACGGTGAGAATGAACATTTCAAGGAAAATAAGGGGGAGAGCATGGGGAGGGTTGCGCCAGGTGCTATAGAGGATTCGCGTAAGGGTAGTCATAGTGGGATTCAGAGGATATCTTTTCGCAATAAGGTTATTGGTTCTTCACAAGCAGCGGGACAACGCAGAGTAGATGGGTTAGAATGGGACGCCTTAGCAATGGTAACGGAGAAGTAAGGTGACCCCAAGCCGCCAACAGTAACTTTCACTGACGAAACCAGGATTTCTCTTTCAGAACCTTACAACGAAGCTATTGTGATTAAAGTTATGGGAAAACACTTCAGTTATATGGCCTTGGTTCATAAAATGAAGGGGATATGGAGACTCAAGGGTAGCTACGAGGTTCTCGACGTGGGTTTTGGTTATTTCCTAGTCAAGTTTGATCACAACGAGGACAGAGAGAAGGTCCTGTTAGGAGGTCCATGGTTGATATTAGGCCACTACATCGCGGTTAAGCCGTGGTCGTCAGATTTTAGACCATGCGAAGACTCTTTTAGGGATACGATGGTCTGGGTAAGAATTGCTGGATTAAGCATATGGTACTATCATGAGAGAGCTATGATGCGAATTGCTTCTGCTATTGGTAAACCCATAAAGATTGATTTAGCGACTAAATCGGTAGAAAGAGGCAAATTTGCTTGTGCCTGCGTTCAAGTGAATCTTGGATTACCGGTTGTTCGGAAGATTATTGTTGATGGCTATGAATATGATGTGGAGTACGAATGCCTGCAGTTGTTATGTGAGAAGTGCAACT
>NC_029775.3:4026275-4031859 GCF_000817695.3 Arachis duranensis | reverse complement strand
GCTTAGAAAACCAAATGGAGAAAGATTTTGAATTTGGTAACAATCCCAATTTGTCCGCGTCAGTTACGGATTATGTGGAGAAAGATGAGGTTACATTGCATGGCAAGGAGGCTAAAAATGGGCACGTGATGGAGGAGGAAGGGTGGACTAAAGTGATAGCTAAGGGAAAAGAAAAATTGGTCTTTTCAAAAGTAGCCCAAAATGGTTCATTGGAAAAGAAGCACTTGGTTTCTACAAAGAAGATTGGGTTAAGTTCAGGTAACGGCCCAGTCATAAAGAAAGGAGAGAAGGCTTTGATGGGCCATGGGGCAAGTATTAGGTCTTCCAAGTTCAGGAAGCACCATGCTCCAACGCTTGGCAAAGGAAAAAATCAGGGTGCCAATCTCATACCCGCTGTAGCGACCTTCAATCCTATAATCAAGAACGGCCATAAGAGGCTGAGATCGGCATCTCTCCAAAGCTCGCCGGTGCCGCTGAGCAATGATGGCGGAGTGGGTCAGTAGCAACGGATTTCACCTTCTATGTCACCTAATGCGATGGAGAGTGCTCCAGAACAAGTGTTGGGAATGGAGAAGCAGGACTCTCAAAAAAATCCTGGCGGCCCGTCTACTTCTTCATAAAGGTCCTCGCCTGAGGTTGGTGTCTTTTTTGATAATTTAGTTTTATGGATAATATAGATATCAATTTTCTTTCCTGGAATATTAGAGGGGCTTCTAACAAATTGGCCCGAGTTCACTGCAAAGAGTTAGTTAGCAAATATCATCCAACTTTTTTTATTATTCTGGAAACTCATGTACCATTTGAGCGTTTGAAATATTTCTGGAGCAAGCTTGGTTATCGGGATGTTGGTGTTGTAGAGGCAAGTGGTCATAGTGGAGGAATTTGGATTTTATGTTCTAATCCTTCAATATCAGTGAGAGTTTTAGATGCAGTTGATCAGTGTATTAGCCTTGAGATTCATATGGGTGCTTTTTCTAGTTTTTGTAGTGTTGTGTATGCTAATCCTCATGTTCATCGGCGTATGAGATTGTGGAATGATTTGATCAGGGTTTCTAATATGATTCAAGGCCCTTGGATTGTGCTAGGTGATTTTAATGATATTCTGATGCAGAACGAGGTGAGAGGAGGTTCCTTTTATAATGCAAGATCGGAGAAGTTTGCTGAAACCTTGGCTGAATGTAATTTGTTTGATATGGGGGCTATTGGGAGAAATTTTACTTGGTTTTGAACGGTGAAAGGTGGGCTGCAGGTAGCAAAAAAATTGGATAGAGCGGTGATCAATCAAGAGTGGCGCCTTTTATTCCCGGAGGCATATAATGAGGTGTTAGCGCGTCTTCATTCTGATTATTGCCCCTTGCTCATTAGATGCAAGAAGGAGGGGACCGCTAAGAAAGGTAACCGTCCTTTTCGATTCCAGGCTGCTTGGTTAACCCACCCCCTCTTTCGGGATGTTGTTCATACAGCTTGGAGTAAAGGAGCCCCAGATGTTATTAAGAGTTTGCTTGAAGTCCAAAAGGATGCGCTTAATTTCAATAAAGAGATTTTTGGAAATTTGTTTGTTAAAAAGAAGGAGCTTAAAAGACAACTAAATGATATTCAAGTGTCTCTGAAAAGATGGAAAAATCCGGAGCAGCGGATTAAAGAGCAAGGTTTGCATGAGGAGCTGAACTCTATCCTCCTCCAAGAAGAGCTAATGTGGTACCAAAAATCTAGAGAAAAATGGATTAGATGTGGAGACCGAAATACTAAATTTTTTCATCTTCAAACGATAATCAGGCGAAAAAGGAACAAGATTCATGGATTGTTTCTTGAAGATGGCACTTGGTCTTCTGAGGCGACGGTTTTGGATTCGGAAACAAACTCTTTCTTTCAAAAACTTTTCTCTACAAGGGAGGCAGTTAATTTGGATGCCATGGGGAAATTCCCTTGTCCTTCTCTTAGTAGAGAGGCCTGCCAAAAGCTTGTTGAACCAGTAGCTCTCGAAGAGGTGAAAAGAGCTGTGTTCGGCATGAATTCTTTCAAGGCTCCGGGTCCAGATGGATTTCAAGCTCTCTTTTATAAAGAATTTTGGGAATCTCTTAGCAGTGATGTGTGGGGCTTAGTGAAGAAAGCCTTTGCAGGTGAGACCATCAGTACGGCAGTGTTTGACACATTCATTGTTCTGATCCCCAAAGTTGAAGCTCCGTCTTACCTGAAAGATTTTCGTCCTATTAGTTTATGTAATGTGATTTACAAAATTATTACAAAAGTCCTTGTTAATAGGTTTCGTCCTTTCCTTTCTGAGATCATTGGACCGCTTCAGGGTGGTTTTATTCCAGGGATAGGAACAATGGAGAATATAATAATTGCGCAAGAAATAATGCATTTCATGAGGAAAACCAAGTCGAAGAAGGGTTCTATGGCATTTAAGATTGATCTTGAAAAAGCCTATGACAGAGTAGATTGGAGATTCCTTGAAACTTCCTTGATCAAATTTGGTTTTTCTGTGGCTACTATTAATCTTATCATGGCTTGTGTGACTTCGTTCTCTTTGTCTATTCTGTGGAATGGTAATAGGCTTCAAAACTTTAAACCCATGAGGGGGCTGAGACAAGGGGATCCCATGTCCCCTTACCTTTTTGTGCTCTGTATGGAGAATCTTTCTTGTCTTATATCGCATAAAGTCTCTCAAGGATTCTGGATCCCCGTATCTGTTTCTAGACATGGCCCAAAAATCTCTCACTTGATGTTTGCTGATGATCTCTTACTATTCTGTAAAGCAACAAAAACTCAGGTGACAAAGGTTATGAAGACACTGGATATATTTACTCAAGCGTCGGGACTGAAGGTGAATATCCATAAATCTAAGGCTCAATGTTCCAAGAATGTTTCAACGAGAAGAAAAGAGGTGCTTTCAGGGATCTCTAGTATCCGATTTTGTCAAGATCTGGGAAGATATTTGGGAGTTAATATTGGTCATGATAGGGCTTCTAGGAAGATGGCGCAGGAGGTCATTGACAAGATACAGAGAAAACTTGCTAGTTGAAAAGGGTGCTTGCTTAACAAGGCAGGTAGACTTTGTCTTGTGAATGCGGTGATGGCTTCTATTCCGTTTTATAATATGCAAGTTTCCCTTCTTCCGAAGTATGCGTGCGACAAGATTGATTCTTTGATGCGTCAGTTCTTATGGAAAGGTCAAGCGAATGGGAGAGGGTTGCCGTTGGTCAAGTGGGACATTGCTATAACTTCTAAGAAGGCAGGTGGCTTGGGTGTTAGAGATACTCTCTGTGCAAACATGGCTCTACTTGGCAAGTTGGTTTGGGATTGTCTAAATAATAAGAACAAGTTGTGGGTGCAGGTTCTAACTCACAAATACCTCCAGAATTCCAAGGACTTGGGCAGCAGTCATTGTCACAATGCCTCAACTACTTGGAGGAATATTCTAAAGGCTTATGATATATTAAAAAAAGGATTTCGATGGAATGTGGGAAATATGCAACAATCGATTTGGTATGATGAGTGGAGTCCTCTTGGCAAACTTTGTGAGCTTACGTCTTATGTTCACATATCTGAAACAAATTTTTCTCTTGTTGATTTGTGGAGTAATGGTACTTGGGAGGGGGATAAGCTTGTAACGCCAATTTCTCATGAGGTCAAACAGTTTCTTCACAGTTTTGGGCCTCTTTTAATGTCAGAATCGGAGCCCGGATGGATTTGGTGGCCCGCATCACTAAAAGCCTATAGCTCTCGAGAAGGTTATCGTTGGCTCCTGACAAAGAAAGTGAATTCGATCGAAAATAGCAACTGTGGGTGGATTTGGCGCCTTAATTTGCCAGAGAAGATAAAGATGATGATGTGGTTGGGTCTACAAAATGCGCTTCCGACAAATGCCTTCCGGTTCAAGCGTCATTTAACTGATTCGGACAGATGTTCGAGATGCAATGCAGATCTGAAAATAATGGAGCATTGTCTTAGGGATTGTGAGAAATCAAGATACATTTGGCAAATGTTGGATCCTTTGCTTATTGATTCATTTGAAGGTACTTCCTTGGAATTTTGGATTCGAAAGGTCATGCCGGGCAATGAGGCAATTGTAGGGGTGGATCTTTGGTGGGTGTGGAGGCATCGTTGCAATGATATTTTCAATAATGGAGATCAGTGGTCAAACTATAAGGTTGTTGCTATGACTCAGATTACTACTAATGATTTAAGAAAGTCTGCCAGTACCAAGTGTATAACTTTCAAGGATCGAAGGAGGTGGAAACCTCTAACAGGTGACACTTTTAAAGTTAATTGTGATGCGAGTCTATTTTCTTATTAGAACCTAGCAGGAATTGGTTGTGTTATTAGAGATTCTAATGGGCGTTGGATTTCGGGTTGTTCTAGTAGCTATCCTCCAAGGCCTATCGTCAGATGTGAGCTTTTTGCTGTTTGAAGGGGTTTGATTTTAGCTTGGGATTATGGCTTGAGAGATATTGTGTGCGAAACAGATTCTCTTGACATTTTGCACATTTTAAAAAATCTGGCAAATGGGCTAAATTGTGATGTGGTTGATATTCTTCAAAAGATACAGGAGCTTCTATCAAAACCTTGGGTTGTGGATTTTGAATGGATTACCCGTGATGCTAACGCTGTGGCAGATTGGCTGGCGAGATATGCGGTCAAGACCAATCCAACTCATGTTATTTGGTCGGAACCTTGTAATGAGCTTCAGCATCTTATGCTTGTTGATTTAGGATAATCTCTTTTTTTTTCTTTGTTTCTTTTTGTTTAGTCACAAAAAAAAAATAAAAAATTTTTAGTCCCTACTTATACTTAAGTTTGAGACACATTAACACTTTGATCTTTATCTTGTGATATGCTTACCATATATCTGTTACTCTGTTATTATTAACACACCTTATATGCGAGACAGCTGTATAGAGGATAATTATAATACTCAATAAAACATGAAAAATATTACACGGTTAAATTATCCAAACATATGAATATGAATCTATATATATAACTGATCAAATATTTAAATTGTACCGAAGAAATTTTAGATTGATTATTTTAGGTTTTAAAAAAATTTATTATTCAAAAATTCTTAAAAAAAATGTTTGTTAGATAAGTTGATTCTTGCATTACTTTAAATAAAATTTTTAACATGTGTATTGGATAAATAAATTTTTAGTTTAAAAAAATTCAACTCCAACAAAATAAAGACAATTAAATAGTACATTCAAAATGACAACAAATATAAGGTGAAAAGGCATGTTGTTTTTACAAAAAATTAATAATTTTTTATTATTGAATAATAATTTAATTAAACATGTTAAATTATTAATTAAAAAATATAACGCTCTAAAAATTTTGAATATTTAAATTCTAAATTTTAAATTTTAAATTTTAAATCATAAATTTTAAACGCTAAATTTCTGAAATCTAATTTTTAAATTATAAAATTTAAATTTTAAATTTTAAATATAAATCAAATATAATATTAAAAAATTTATTTAGTTAATAGAAAATGCAATATTTTTTAAGAAAAATATTTAAAAATAAATTTAAATTATTTAATAATTTTTAATTATAAAATTTATATAAAAATAACTATAAGTAA
>NC_029775.3:3994012-4026192 GCF_000817695.3 Arachis duranensis | reverse complement strand
GCAAGTTTCACGAAAGTATAATGTGGCCGGTGCAATAATTTTTTTGGATATTTCCAAAATAAGAAATAAAATAAAGAAGGAAAAACCGAAAAAGGCAATATGAATTGATTTAAAAGGGATTTGAATATTTGGAATAAAAAAAGTAAAAAACAAAAAAGAAAGAGAAAGGTGGAAGAATTTGTCGGTCGAGAGTGGAGGGGGAAGAGAGGGACCGTACAGAGTGGGGCCCACAGGTAGAGAATAAGGATGAGAGGAGCACGTGGGACTTACGTGGCATCGGCTAACTAACAATAACTGTGACTATGTCCTTTCCTATTTTCTTCTCTCCTCCACTTCCGTGTTGCTCTCTCTCTCTCTCTCACTAAATTTAATATTTTTCTATTTTTGTTTTACAAGGTTACTAAATAAATAAATAATAAATAAATTTCTGATTTTTTATTTAACAAATAAATTCTCAATTAATTAAAAATATAAAAAAATTTAATTTTTAAAATATAAAACATCTAAATTTTTAAAATAATTAATTTTAATATATAAATAAAATTTTGTATATACATTGTGTAGGTTAGCTAGGTATCTTCTGATTCTTCTCCCTCTGTATGTGAGTGTGCACCGATAATGTAACCAATAAAATGATGAATTATTGAATTGCATCTCCTCGGCTCTCAGCACCTCTCTTCCGTTGTTAACTTTTAACCTTTTTGAACCCAATGATAAATTTGAACGTAACCTTAAATTATTAAAAACAATTTCTTATAAAGACATCAACTGAAGTCGGTGGTATAATTATTAGCAAAGTAGCAATGCAACTAAATTAAGTCGACCAAAATTAGTATGCTTTGTAAAGAAGTATATAAATATACGCCAGCTCCAAACCTGCTAATATAAAGGAAAAAAATTTCTTGCAATATGAACATTTATATATGACCAAAATTTATCGAATCTTAATTAAAACACGCACTATATATTACCAAACACGCGTTAACAGGTTCCTATGGAACTTTATTACTTTTCTAGAATAAAGGTTGTAACTGGAGAATTTTAAAGGATTTGTATTGGTAAAAATATGTTCTTATGTTTAATTTTTGAAATGAGTTGATGAAGTAGATTGATGGAGATGAGATTATAACATTGAAGGTAATATTGTTTGCAGATAAATTTAGAGAGACAGTTTGAGACGGTAAATTATCTTAAATTCTCAAAAAGTGATGAGTACAATATAAATTTTATTAAATAGTATTGGAATGAGATTAGTTCAGGAGTTTATTGTAGTTGCAATGGAGTTTTTCTAAAGCGCTAAGTTATCAATCGATGTGAATATCACGTGGATAATACTAATTCCAAAATTTGTGGATGTTAAGAAGATCAAAGACTTTCGACTGTTTAATATGATTGGTTGTGTGTATAAGGTGATATCTAAGGTATTGGTGAAAAGAATGAATTCAGTAATGCCGAGTTTTGTAAGGAAGACACAGAGTGCATTTGTGAAGGGTATACAAATTCATGACGGCACCCTCATTACTTGTGAGACGGTTCAATGGCTCAAGACGCGTAGGAAGAAGGCGGCAATTATCAAGTTAGATTTCTAAAAAGCATATAATAGAGTCGGGTGAAATTTTGTGGATATTTTACTACAAAAGATAGACTTTGGACAAAGATAGAAGGATTGGATGAAGGAGTGTGTCAATACATACAACCACTATGTCAGTTCTGGTTAATGGGTCAGCAGCTATGCCATTTAAAACGGAGAGGGGCCTTAAATAAGGAGATCCACTTTCTCCTCTTATGTTTGTTCTTGTGGTCGATCTATTGCATAGAATGTTGGGAGAAGCAGTAAGAAATCGGCGCATTGCTCCTTTATTGGTCGGGAGAGATCATATCGAGTTGCCACATCTCCAACTCCTCGCAAATGATACTATCTTGTTTTGCCTTGCGGAGACGGAGACAATTGTAAACTATAAAAGGCTATTGCGTTGTTTTGAGTTGATGTCTAGTTTGAGTATCAATTTCGACAAGTCGAACATAATTTCGGTTAATTGTGAGCAGGAGTGGGTGGTGCGCGCATGTGTGTGGTTTACTGGGTACAAAGAAACGGTATCTTACCTGTAAGATACCTTTGGATTTCTTTAGGAGCGAATCCGCAGTTGGTGAAGATTGAAGACTTGGAAACTGATCATAGATAATGTGGAAGAAAAGCACAGCTTATGAAAAGCGAATTGAAAGTTTTAAACAAAGCAGGTAAGCTGGTTCTCATCAAATTGGTGCTGAATAGTCTACCAGTCTATTGCCTTAGTCTGTACAAGATGCCAAAGACAATTGCAGACAAGTTGATTGCATTATAGAAAAGATTTATGTGGAATAAAGAGGATGGTAATTATGGTATACTTCTAGTTAAGTGGAAAATAATTTAGACACCGCCGAAAAAGGTTGAGATTTTGAGGGAGTCAGAGATGTAGTGTTTAGGAATACAACGTTTTTATTTAAGTGGTATACGTTGGTAATTTTTAAAAGAAGACTGTCCATTGTAAAAAAAGATGATAACTATGATATACTTTTATTTTATTATAATGATTGAAACATATTATAACTAATTTATTACTATCTAATTTATTCCATAAATAAATCCTTTTGCTTTGATTTTACCATAAGTTACATAAATTCAGACGTACACATTTTCGTACTAAATCCAATCTACATATTTTGATTTAGTATTGCTTTTATTAATTCGAATCTAATTGATTCGATTTATATTAAAAAAATATAAATTAAATTCAATTAATTTGATTTATATAGATAAACAAACGAAATATATAACTAATTTCACTTTAAGATATTTATGTAATTTTTTTCTTAATTCATTTATTTATATAATTTATCCCCAAACATATATATTTTCACTCAAATATATAGTACGTAATGCTCAATTGTGGTGTCATCCTTCATATTTATGCTTTTAATATGAATAAGGTCATTTATGTGTAGTAGGACGATATAGTATACCCATGCTTATTAATCATACTTATATAACAATATTTCTATACATATGGAAATTATTTTTTAAATAAAATAAAATAAAATTGAAGGGACCATATACTCTCGAAATCTCTACTAAGCTTTACTACTAATAAAACCAACTCACTTTATTTGTGGGGCTCTGGGCACAAGAATAATAATAACTAATTAATTATAACTATATATATCTTACAAAGTAAAGATCTAAAGAAATTGTTTGCAAGCTCCATTTAGGTAATTATCCTTTATTTGTTAAAAATAAAAAAATGTGATGACTCAATAGGTTTAGCCAAACTTAACTAAAGTTCAACACAAAATCATGTCAATGCATTAAGTGGAAGATAGAGAATTATGACGGAGACTAGGCTGACTAGCTAGGGCCATGCATTATTGATGATAAATTGCTTCATCAGATCTTTTATTAATTGTGTACCAATCAGTCAATCACACAACAACTACTACTCCAAATCAAATACTATAAATCATATTAAAAAAAGAAAAATGAATCGAACACAATTAAATTGACAGCTTGATTCATACCATCACCAACCCTAGTTTAGAAAAATTCGAGTAACGTTCGGCCTTATAATATAGTAAACTGTGATGCATTTATTCCAGCTAAACATACACTTCGATTTTTATTTTTTATTTTTTAAACAGACTTGTTTATTAATTCTTCTTACTTGATCTTGCTGACACCATCACATACACCACAACATGTGATAAACAAATTCACAATTTTGCAAGATTTTTTCTTATGTATAAATACTTAGTGCAATTATTATTATTAAATTTTGATTACCAGAGTTTGATCCATTGCGAATCATGTCACGGAAATGTGCATTTGGTTGAGAAATAGAGTTTTGCAAGATCGATGTACACCTTTTTTCCTTTTTTTCTTTTGTCTCTTTTCATTGAAATTGTATGTGGGGTAGTTTGATTTTACTGAAAAATATTCATTGGTTATTGATGAAACTAGGCTGTTAATGAATTTTTTATGAAAATTTTAGGATAATTTAGGTGAAAAAAATAGTTTAAGGTTCAAAATTAGGTAGATATCTTAAAACTAATTTTTGTTACGCATCTATTTTAAATAATTTGATGTAAATCGAATCAATTTGATTTTATTTACATCATTTATATATAAATTAAATCAAATGAATCTGGTTCAATATATTGGATAATAAATTGAATTAAATTAATTTACTATTATATAGTAATAATATACATAATAAATCAAATCAGTTTAATTTAATTTACTATTTATACAGTTTATCATCATTTTTTATTTTTAAGTTAATTATTTATTTATTCTCGTCTAAGATATAGGGTATAGAGTTTAGGATTTAATTTAAAACATAAATGTTAATAAGAAAATATCTACTATTTAGATTCAAATAAAATATAAAAAAATTAAAACAAGTAAAAACAGAAATTCAAAGTTTATGTTTTAGTTTGAATTTCAGAAAATCTACATTATTTTTACAAATTTATAAATTTTTTTGTTTTTTAACAGTATTCTCTAACTTGACAGATCAAAAATTAATCTGTTGTGAATCGAAGATCTATTTAAAAATTTAATTGTTGATCAATAAATTGCTACATTCGACACTTACTTAAACAAATTAGTGAATTAATTGCTAAACCAACCCGCTATAATAACTTAATTGTTAAATTCAATTGTAATAAATTAAGCTCCATATAAATTAGTTAAATAATAAGATACGAGTCTCCATGAAAGACCATAACACAACACTCTATTGATGACTTGATGACAAAGTTTTTTTAATTTTGAACATGTAAATGTGTAATACAAGTAGTATAGCTTTCCAAAAAGAGATTATTATAGTGTATAGTCCATAACTATAAGATTAAAGAATGGTTAATTAATGAGAGATGAAAAGAAGAGAGGGCCCCTCATGAGACAATAGACATTAGAACCCACTAAACATTCACTCGGTTCCCCACAAGAGTCTGAGATTCCAAGTCAATACAATGACACAAATAAATAATGACACAATCTTCCTATATCAACCTATTTTTTTTGTGCTAGATACCCTAGGATAAACATAAAAAAAATGTTGCCAACATGTGTTTTAAACATATATTTTAAAAATACTATAAAAATAATTATCAAAAGTTATTAAACAATTTTTTTAAATGTATTCTTGAAACATAAGATAGATAAATCTAAAAAAAAAAACATAAATTATACGAAAACAGTTTAAAAATTAAAGAAAATTATTATATTATGTGATATTTTTATTTTTTATTTTTTCAATAAAAACGGTTGATGAAAAGCGAAAGAAAAATAAAAAATGGTTTTTATGCTATAAAAGATATAAGTCGTTAACAATTTTTTTATAGGACTACATATTAAAGTTAATAATAAAAAATTTACATATAAAAATTACAAAACTTAAGTTTTAGATACATATATTGTAAATACTAATAATAATAATAGTGATATTAATAAATGACTTTAAAACACACATGTTAACAAAATCTTATGTATATAATTTTTACTAATAAAATATGTTTCTAAAAGTATCATAATAAATAAAAAAACATTATATTAAATAACTAAGTTCTTACATTTTAATACATTAAATATATTTATAAAAATATAAAAAAAATTATCATTATATTTTTTAAATATACGACAAACTAAATCCGCATGTACCATAAAATAGCAGGCATCATTAGTCACATATATACTACTATGACTTTTTTTTTGTTCAAATATAGAAATTTTTATTTGATTTCAGAAAGAAATAATTGCTCCAACTTGGACAAGATATCAAGAGAAGTGGGTAAATACCAAATGATTATATAAATAACATTCGAAAGAAGTGATAAGAAGAAGAAATAAACAAAAGAGAAGAATTAAAATTGAATAAAAAAGATAAATTAAAATAAAAATTAAAAGATAGATTAAAATTAAATAGAAAGAGATTATTTTTATTTTTTATTTAATTTTTTAATATAATAATAAGTAGATTCATTCAATCCAACTTGTTCACATTATAGTTTAAAAATTGAATAAAAAAAATTACTCAATTTTTTATCTAATCTCTTGTGTAATAAAAAATAATAGATTCACTCAACTTTACTTATTCCTACTATAATTTTATTACGAAATAAAAAAAACACACATTTAATTTTATTACTTTATAATGACTATAATAATTTATAAGATATTTATAATTTTTTATTATATCAAAATAAAAAGAATTATTAAATAATAATTAAACATTTTGTATTACTAAGATTTAAAGTAGGCGTTACAAGAGTGGGTGTTAGCTGTTAGTAGTGGGTGTTAGCTGTTAATTAATTAGTAGTGATGCTTTTCTATAAATATATAGTGTTAGCCCCCTGTTTCAATATACATATTACTCCATCTCTTTCTTCACTTTCACTTATTATTCTCTCCATTCTTGTTCTTGCTTTGAGATTCATTCACTAATTAACAAACAAGAACATGGAGTGGTTGGTGTCAATGCCAAAGGTGGAGTTGCATGCTCATCTCAATGGATCTATTAGAGACTCCACACTCCTGTATGTATATGAAGAAAATTTCATGCCTTAAGCTGTTTATCATCATCCTTTTATTTTATTTTTTTATTATTATCTATATTCATTTATTTTGCAGAGAACTGACAAAGGCCTTAGGTGAAAAAGGTGTTATAAATTTCTCTCAAGTGGAGCATATTATCATGAAGTGTATGTATATATATATATATATATAATTAATAACCTTTATTATTATTATTATTGTTTTTCTTTTTGGCTCCTAAAAGACAAGCACGCACAACCTATAATGTCCCTCATGTGGTTCTCTTTATGTTCCTACTTGATTTTGATTCTTGATGCATTGTGTGTAAGCCTTTTAGCTCAATGTTGTTAACAAGAGCATCCATAGTGAGAGAAAATTTTAACATAGTCTAGTAATATTGAATATAGGAGATATGTGATTGGCTTTGAAGCTCAAGTTAGAATATTATCACATGTATTGATCGAGAGTGCATACTCTGTTGAGCGGGTTGAGGAAGTTTTAAGTACACTGCTGCCTATGCTTCCTGAGATACAGTATTTTCGTTTCAATCCTGGTACTTTTTTTTTTTTTTTCCATTGAGGAATTTGAAAAATATTTCTTTTTCTCTTCAGCTATTTCTATTTGAATCAAGTTGCTACATATTTCTTTTTACTGTTGAAGTGTAGCTTTCTTCTCCTTATTTGATAGTGAAGTATCATTATATTCTCAGAAGAAATTTAGTTGTCTGTGCTTTGTCTTGCAGTTGATGAACGTTGTGATATGGAACTTGATGAGACGGATCCAACTGTCTGGCATTTGAAAATCTCTCTGAGAGATTGATTCTGCCTTTCCAGCATGAAGAGAAGCTTTTCGAGAATATAAGATCTAAAGTATCCAAGACTGGGGAATCAAATGAAGGTATTGTGGTTGACTTGCTTTCTATCATGCGAGGTTTCACTATTTGTACTGATCTCTCGTTTCAGAAATTAAGATTCTTTTCACTTTTCTCGGCTGTTTGGTTATCTTTGTTGAAGGTTTTGGAAGATGAACAAGAAATAAGTTCCTACATATTGTACAGATCTGTCTTTCCATCATCTTGGTGTTTTAGAGATTTATAATAGAATCTATGTTTTACTGCTTAAGAAGTTTGGTTATAGTATGATTTTATGATAATATATTACTATCAATGTGAGATATGGTCCGGTTTATTTTACTCAAACCTTTCTTTATGATAATATATGATTCATTGTTCAGGGAGGGTGCTAGTATCCATCTTGCTTTGGAACATGCTCTCGCCTCGCATAGGAGATTACGGTACGTGTGCCATCTCCCTCACATACAATAACTCTTTCGCCTGAAAAAAGGATCAGAAAAAAAAAAAAAACGCTCTTTCCTATGATAATTTATTTTTTTAAAGTTAATTCTATGATGCCTATTAATTGTTTTCTAATTTACTTTTTGTAATAAGTTTTGAATTTTTAAAAATAATTTATTTTTATATCTTTTAAATTAAATATTAATTTTTAACCTTTTTTAATAAATAGGTATTACTTTTTAGGCACTATAATATTCACCTTTCTTTAATCTATAACTATCCATTATGTTAACTTTTATGAGTTGTTAAAGTGTTATTAAAAGCTTTTAAATATTTAGATGTATAAAAATAATAATTTTTTATTAACGTACATGTTAAGTAATTTTATTGTTCTATTAATAACAAATTTAAGACATAAAACATTAACAAATTTTGTTCAAATTATCAAAAATTAATGTTAATAATTCTAAAAAGTAATATCAAAATATATTAATTTTAACTAATATAATAAAAATAGTATATCATTGTAAATTTTTAACTAATAATTATAAATTTAAGTTATAATTTAATATAATATTTTAGAACAAAAAATTATTATTTTTTATATTTGACTGCTATTATATAAATTTTGCAAAGATGTACACATTTTTTTTTGTCTCTTTTCATTGAAATTGTATGTGAGGTAGTCTGATTTTATTGAAAAATATTTATTGGTTATTGAAACTAGGCTGTTAATGAATTTTGGACGAAAATTTTAGGATAATTTAGGTGAAAAAATAGTTTAAAGTTTAAAATTACGTATATATCTTAAACCAATTTTTGTTAATCTATTCTACATAATTTGATGTAAATCAAATCAATTTAATTATTTGATTTACGCTATTTATATGTAAATTAAATCAAATAAATTTAGTTCAGTATGCTAAGTAGTAAATTGAATCAAATTGATTTACTATTATACAATAATAATATACATAGTAAATCGAATTAAGTTAATTCGATTGACTACTTATATAGTTTATTGATATTTTCTATTTTTAAATTAATTATTTATTTATTCTTGTTTAAGGTATAGGGTATAAAGTTTAGAGTTTAACTTTAAAACATAAATATCAATAAAAAAATATCTCCTATTTAGATTCAAACAAAATATATAAAAAATTAAATATAAATGTCAATAAAAAATTTCTCCTATTTAAATTCAAATAAAATATAAAAAAATTAAAACGAATAAGAACAAAAATTTAAATTTTGTGTTTTAATTCAAATTTCAGAAAATCTATATTTTTATAAATTTATAATTTTAAAATGGAATAATAAATTATTTTTAAAAATTTGTTAAAAATTTTTTTTGAACTTATTAACATCTAAAGAATTATTATCGAAATTTTAATGTTAAAAAAATTATAATAAAGTATAGTATTTTAAGGTGACATAGGAGTTAAAATTTAATTTTTTTTAAAAAAAAATACAAAATAGCAGATAGTTAATTATACAATATGAAATTATCACTATATTTATACAATATATAATTTATAAAATAATTAAAATATTTTACTAATTAAATTATTATTTTATAAATATTATACTAATTAAAATATTTAGATTTAGATATATGTTTCACTATCACTTTTTGTCAACGCTTTTCAAAAGTAAGTTAACTTTTTTAAAAAATTTAATTATTCTATAAATTTTAAAAAAATTTAATTAAATTTTTATATTTTATCATCGTCAACCGGCCACTAAAAAAGGTGTGTTGTTAGTCTCTCTATCGTTTTAATTTTTTTTCTCTGGACCTATAGCTAGTTGTTTTAGCTTACTGCATATATATACCCGTTATTAATGACATCAACATCACATAATCCCTTCAGTTATATGCCGTCATGATTTCTATATTAATAGTAAATAACATTTTTATATAAATATATATGTTTTAGCTAGCTATGGCCTAGCCGTATGTGAAATGGTCACAAGATTATTATTATTATAGTTATTTAGATAGAATGACTTATGCATATAGTAGGATACATCATGGTGCCCCCTAATTTAATAAAAACTTAGTTAAACTTCTTATACATTCTCCCTAATATTAATCAATAACTTTTTCCTCACTGAATGTGATGGACATTTAGCATTAGTTGAAGTCTTAATCGTATAAATTTTTATTATCTGTCAAATAAATATGTCATAAACATCAATCAAGTATTACATAATATAATGTTATGCATGTTATTTAATTTAGAGGATTAATAAATTATCGAACAGATATGTGATACGCACTGCATATATATATGATGTGCATTCACACCATATTGTATATCACTAGCTAGAAGGAAGACACTACTAGACGTGGACTCATAAACGGAAAAACCTTAACAACCCTGGCCTTTATTAAATACCAACTGATGACGATGGATTAGAGTCAAATGTAATTATTGTTTTATATAATGAATAAATAAGGATTCTTTTGTTACATTATCAATCAATTGATAATATTTTCCTACCACGACTAATTAAAGGTAATCGTGTCATTATTTTCATATATGATATGATTTTGCAAACAGGTTTATATTAGGCTTAGGAGAAATTAATCATTTTCTTCATAGCACCCTTTCTCAAGGAATAAAAGAGAAAATTAAAGTTGTTTTAGTTTTTCTTTTAATTTAATTTTTTATGATATTTTTTAATCTGATAAGTGATCAAAAATTAACTCGTTACAATTTTAAAAAATTATCTTTGTCTAATAAATTGATGTATATACAAAACAAAATTATTCAAATTTTCAATACTTATTTAACCATATAAATTAACTAACTACTGAATGGATGCAACCAAATTGGTTAAAGTTGTTTTTCTTCTAAGAGAAGAAATTAAAGTAAGATTAATATATTTAGTTACATGAATAAAATACATTATTGAATACGTGTAATATAAATTAATAAACAATATATTTTATCCTCTCGTTTCTTTTTCTAGAAAAGCAATTATTGGCAGAACATATGCTCATGTCAAAAATTTCTCCTGAAAATTGTATGAATTTCATCTTGTAATGAAAATTAAAGAAGTACTTGCTTGTTTTGTTGAACAATTATTATGCTATTATGATTACTAGAAAGTATAAAGAATTAATTTTAAAATTTATGATTTAAAATAAAAAATTTATTATTTAAAATTTAAAATTTAAAATAAATAATAAAATAATTTTTTTATTTTGGCTAAAAAAATTAGCTCTTTAGTATTACTTATCGTTAGAGAATGTTATTTTCAATTTTATTAGATTAACTTATATATAGCATTCTTCTTCGTTCTTAATTTTCCTTAAAGATGAGTAAAATTAATTATTTTTTATCAGAATTTAATTATTAATTTAATTTTTTAGTCGATTAATTTAATGATAAATTTTTAACTTATATTTTTAAATATTATTAATTAATTATTGTATAATTGTGGCAAAGCTTTTTATGCTAGTGTGCGTGTGTTCTAAACCGCGCGCGATTTAGGACCCACACACCTATTTTTCATCAATATCACACTAATTCACTCACCCTATTCCAGTGATCATTACCTCATTCCAACATTGTATGCTTCTTTACTTTTGCATTTACTTGTCTTCTTATCCTGTTTTCTATTTTCAGGATTTTTGTCATAAGCAAAAACGGAAGCGGAAAAAAGAACACGCAGCACCAATTGATCTACCAACTGAAGGTAGCAACTCAGAAGTCGTCATACCCCCTTACTCATCTTAGCATGCACCGAGGACGATACAAACTTTTAAGTGTGGGGAGGTCGTCCGAACAGTCGGTGTTTTTGGGTGACAAATTTCTAATTCCAACACTTTTGCATTTCATTTTGTTTAGATCTTTTAGGATTCTTTGCTGCATTTTCTTATTTTGCATATATATATAATAAGTTTAGTTAAAATAATAAAATTTTTCAAGAAAAACATTCTTTATAGGGATTGACATTCCAATTGATTTGAGTAAAAACTTTTCATAGAACTTGCTTCAACTATATATTGTGGATCATGTTTTTGAGCTAAAAACACAAGCTTGTGAGATTTGAGCCTAATTGCGTGGTTACATCTTATAACCACTTATTTTCCTTCTTGTGTGCATTATTTTCTTCCTATGATTGTAATATTTGATTTGTTTGATTCTTTATGTCCATTATTTTGTGTATACATACATTTATATGATTGAGGCCATCATTTTATTAGCTCACTTATCCAAATAAGCCTACCTTTTATCAACCTTTGTTAGCCAACTTTGACCTACGATTAACCCACTTTGTTCTCTAAGTTAGCACATTACAAGCCTTAAAGCAAAAAACAATAAATGTCCTTAATTTGGATCTTTGATTAGCTTAGACTAGTGAGTGTATATATCATCCAAGTGTGGGAAAACATGGGACATTGGTTGAGGTAAAAGGGTGTTTTTGTATTTTGATGAAAATATTGGGAATTGGATACATACCCATGTATTAATTAAATATTTAGACCTTATGTATTAATTAAATGTTTAGATCTTATATATTGATGTTTTTGTATATAGTTTAGTTTGAAAGAAAGAAAAATGAGAAAAATAAAAGAAAAAAAGAAATAAGTGTAAAAAAAAATATAGAAAAAGAAAGAAAAAGAAAAGCAAAAAAAAAAGGGACAAAATGCCCCAAAGTAAAGTTCAATAAGAATCAATGCATATGGGTTGTGATAAAAAAGAGAATGCATGAGTATGTAAAAAAGTGAGGATTATGGGTAGTTAGGGTTAGCTTTGAAATTGTATAGGTTGTTATAGGTTAGGTGGGAAGTTTAGATTAATCAAAGATTCGAATTCAAGCCCACTTGACCATATGCATCCTACCTTGACCCTAACCCCATTACAACCTTATGAATAAGACCTCATGATATTTGTATGCATGCATGAAATAATTGTCGATTGTTAGATAAAAAACAAATCTTGGAAAGCATGATTAGGGGAGAATTGAGTGAATCAACTCCATACACTTGAGTGACTAGAGCGGATACACATCCAGTGAAGATTCGATTGCTCAAATACATGTTTTCACCTATGATCATCACTTTTCTTGCAAGTTTGTAAAAATCTTTAATAACTCAATTCAATTGTGGATTTGATTTAATTGCTATTACTTTAGCCCTTATGCTTATATATGTTCTCTTGGAAGTTAATTTATTTTGACCAAATAGTTGCATTCATTTAGATAGATTGCATGTAGATAGATTGCATTTAATTAGTTTGCATTGAATAAATGTTGATACCCTTTGATTATTTCTTGATTCTAGCATGACTAAGTGTGGGGAGTTTGATAAACCCCATTTTTAGAGTTTATTTTGTGCTTGATTTAGAAAATTTTATCAACTTTTCTCACATTTATTCAATGAAATGGCATGGTTGATATATTATAATAATCAATATATTTTTATCCTCTCGTTTCTTTTTCTAGAAAAGCAATTCATTGGCAAAACATATGCTCATGTCAAAAATTTCTCCTGAAAATTGTATGAATTTCATCTTGTAATGAAAATTAAAGAAGTACTTGCTTGTTTTGTTGAACAATTATTATGCTATTATGATTACAGCTCTTTAGTATTACTTATCGTTAGAGAATGTTATTTACAATTTTATTAGATTAACTTATATATAGCATTCTTCTTCGCTGTTAATTTTTCTTAAAACCAAAAAATCAAAGATGAGTAAAATTAATTATTTTTTATTAGAATTTAATTATTAATTTAATTTTTTAGTCGATTAATTTAATAATAAAATTTTAACTTATATTTTTAAATATTATTAATTAATTATTGACTAAAAAAATTAAATTTGACTAGTCTTTTAATATTTTTCTTTTCTTAATTATAACGTACATGGTCAAGTAACCATAAGGAAAATTAAATTATAAAGAACAAAGTACGTACAGTTCAAAGGTTTCACAAGTGATTAATTTCTTGAGATTCTATATAAGGAAACAACCCATGTGATAATTTAATTTAATTTCTTGAGTTTATATTCTCTCGCTTGATTTTTCTTCGAAATTTTTTCGATTGTCGAGAGTTTTTTACGATGGCCTAACAAGTGGTATCAGAACTGATGGCCCGTGGAGAGCTCTCAACTACCGGGGAGATTTTGGGGATGAATCAATAAGTTAATGGATCTCTCGTCTTATAAATTCCTTATTCTTTCTTGCTTTTTTTGATGTGAGACTAAGTTCATGCACTCCTCACACTTGCAATATTAACAATCTCCTCCTCAAGTGTGAGCCTCCACATCAAGCACCAACTCCCCCTCTTTCTAGCTCCTCCACCATGAGTATTCGTCCATCACATCGCACTAACTTCATGCACTCCTCACACTTGCAACATTAACATTCTCCCCCTCAAGTGTGAGCCTCCACATCAAGCACCAACTCCCCCTCTTTCTAGCTCCTCCACCATGAGTATTCGTCCATCACACTTGTTGGGCCGCCCGTTGAAAGCTCCCGACCACCGGGGAGATTTCGGGGAGGAATCAAGTGGGATAACATAAGATGAGAAGACACCACATCCAACTCAAAACCTTAAGGTCGTAAGTTAATGGGTCTCTCATCTAATAAACTCTTTACTCTTCCTTGTTTTCTTTGATGTGGGACTAACTTCATGCACTCCTCACACTTGCAACATTAACAAAGCTTGGCCTATATATATTGTCCCAGTTCATCCCTTCTTCTCCACTATGAGTGCTATACCCTTCTTTTCCACTACAGCCATTGTATCAAACTAAAGTGAGGGACATTTAGAAAGAAACATTGACTAGTTGAATTATTAGAGATAATACACAAACCATATATAAGCCAAGAAGCGGAGATGATTTTGAAAGCATGCAGTTGGTTGGTGTTAATGACGTTTATGGTATTAGGGAGCAAGAAAAGCTTGTGCTTCTCCCAAGAAACTTGCATTTTACGGTGTGGCAAACTCAGCAACATAAGCCATCCATTTCGATTGAAAGGCGACCCAAAGAACTGCGGGATCAGCATGTACGAGCTAGAGTGTGAGAAGAATGTTGACAAAGTGGAACGCCCTTCTCACATGGCAACATCCTTCACACATTCTAGCTCGTACATGCTGATTTCGCAGTTCTTTGGTTCGCCTTTCAATCGAAATGGATGGCTTATGTTGTTGAGTTTGCCACACCGTGAAATGCAAGTTTCTTGGGAGAAGCACAAGCTTTTCTTGCTCCATAATACCATAAACATCATCAACACCAACCAACTGCATGCTTTCAAAATCATCTCCGCTTCTTGGCTTATATATGGTTTGTGTACTATCTCTAATAATTCAACTAGTCAGTGTTTTTTTCTAAACATGCCTCACTTTAGTTTAATGCAATGGTTGTAGTGGAGAAGAAGGGTATAACACTCATAGTGGAGAAGTGGGGATGAACTTGGACAATATATATAAGCCAAGCTTTGTTAATGTTGCAAGTGTGAGGAATGCATGAAGTTAGTCCCACATCAAAGAAATCAAGTAAAATTGAGGAGTTTATAAGATGAGAGACTAATAAACCATTATTTTATGATTTATATTGTGTTTAATTGAGTGGTTTTTATCAAGTCTTTACCCACTTATTCATATGATTAGCATGATATTACAATTCCTTTCCAAAATTATTCCATGATTGAAAACTTGCTTCCAAGAAATCTTTTAATTATGTATTTTAATTCTCCTTTATACCATTCGATGCCATGATCCATGTGTTAAGTGTTTCAAGCTTCATAGGGAAGGAATGGCTTAGAGAATGGAGAGGAAGCTTGCAAAAATGGAAGGAACACAAGAAACTAAGGAGATGACCAGCGAACACTGACGCGAGCGCGTGAAATGAAGAAATCACAGCGACGCGAACGCGTACCTAACGCAAACGCGTGGATTGAAGTCTGCAAGAATGACGCGAACGCGTGACAAGGAAATTCACTAAATGACGCGAACGCGTGGACGATGCGTACGTGTGATCTGCGCGATCTGCAAAAATAACAGAATACGCTGGGGGCGATTTCGGGCCGTATTTTGACCCAAATTTTGGCCCAGAAACACAGACTAAAGCTAGGGAACGTGCAGAAACTCAACACGCATCCACACACATTCAGATACATCGATATTATGATTACTTTTAGTTTTAGATCTGAATCTAGATTAGCTTTACATTAGTAGTTATGCTTTTGCTTTGGATTTTGAAGAGTCATTACCTCCGTGAAGACATCACTTTAGTTTGTTTCCTTATTCCCTTACTTTTATTAGTTTCTCATTGACCCTATTCAAATAAGTATGTTGCATTTTGAATTTATTAATATATAGAGTTACTTTTACTTTTAATTAATTTTAAAGCTTTATATTTTATTTAATTTAATTTATTATGTCTTCTTATATTTTTATAAATATTGAATCCATGTCAATGGAGTAGATTTTCTACCTGACATGGGAGTTGATTAAGAAGAGACACTTGAGTTGGAATGCTCAAGTGCTTAGTTAAATTGAACATTGTTGGCTAATTCTATATCTACTAACGCTAGACCTTCCTAAGGGAAAGGACTAGGATCTGCGGATAAGAATCAGTCCAATCACTTGACTTTCCCTTACTCAGTAAGGGTTAACTAAGTGAAAACAACAACCGCTTTACATTACGCTTGAGAAGATTCCAAGGATAGAACTTCCAATTAATCATTCCCCCAGTCAAGGCCTTTTAATATTAATAATAATTCTTAGTTTATTACTTTAATTTTGAGAAGGCGGATCTTAGCTGGTTGAGGACTATACTTGCAACGCATTTCGTTTATTAATTTCTTAACTGGTCAATTTTCGCTGACCATCAAATTTTGGCGCCGTTGCCGGGGAGTTGCAATAGTGTGCTAGATTATTAATTATTATACATATTTTTATTTTTTTTGTATATTTTATTTTTATTTTGTTACCATGAGCTATATGTCTTTCTTCTTGAATGACGCATTCATTGCCGGATCCCAGCTTAGCCGCTTTTGATCCTAAAATTGAAAGAACTCTTTCACGTATTAGGCGAGCTCGACGTCGGTTAGCCTCTGAGGGTGGTGAAGTGATTGTTATCGATTCACCAGTCTCATCTGAGGGCAAATCTGAACCGCCATTTGAGAGCGAGACAAGCTCCTTTACTACTGATTCAGTTAATTCGCGTGCAGGTAACATGGCAGCACCTAGGAGGATTACTCTCCAGGAGGCAAGAGCCCCAGATTTTACCCTGAAGTCGTATCAAGTGCATCACCTAACTCTGGCTGCAGATTTTGAACTGAAGACTGCACTAATCAACTTGATGCCCAAGTTTCATGGCTTGCCTTCTCAAGAGCCTATCAAGCACCTTAGAGATTTCCAAACAGTCTGTTCTACTGTTAGGCATAATGGTGCAGATGAAACTTCTATTCTGTTAACTGTCTTCCCATTTTCTCTTGAGGGAAAGGCAAAGGAGTGGTACTACTCCCAACGTGAAGCGACTGTTACCAACTGGGATACGCTCAGGAGAGAATTTTTGGAAAAATACTTTCCATCTGAAGTCACAGATAGACTGAGAAAAGAATCTCCTGCATTGTTCAGGGAGAATCGAAGACTCTCTATGAGTACTGGAAGCATTTTAAGAACCTTCTAGACGCATGCCCCCATCACATGATTGACACACTAGTATTAATCAGCTACTTCACTCAAGGCATGAACCCTCATGATAAGACTATACTGGACGGTGCTAGTAATGGGTCTATGAAAAAGTACAGGACCGCAAATGAAGCATGGCAACTGATCAGCGACTTAGCTGAGTCCACTAGGAATCACAGGCAGAGGCATAACCACTCAAAAGCTGTTGTAGAGGTTTTCTCTAGCGTTGAAACTACTGCTCTTACCCAGAGTATATGTGAAATGATCAACCTACTGAAACAGATGCAGTTAAACCAACAACAAACACACAAAGCTCAGCCTCTCCCACCACAGCAAAGCCAACAGTTAGTTCCACAAAGAGTATGCAGGATCTGTGCTGATTATAGTCATTATACTGATGAATATCCACAGCTCCAACAGGAAGACAATACTGTGGCAGCCACTCATAACTTCTATGACTGCCCAAATCAAGGATACAATTAACAAGGTGGCAACTACAACCAAGGTGGAAACTATAATCAATGATGGCAAGATAACTCCAACCAAGGTTGGAGGGACAACTATAACAGAGGAGGTAGAGACAACAATGAAAACTAGAGGTGGAATAACAATAATAACAACAGACAGCAAAATCCAAACCAACCTACAGAGCACCTCACCTAAGACAGTCCCAAGGACCCCAGCACAACCAACAGCAAGTTTCTCAGATCACCTACTCTAATTTCTCATCAAATGACGAGATGCTCCGTTCTCTTGCACAAGGACAACAAGACATGCAGACACAGCTGAACTCTACTCTAAATGGTCCGACTGCCACTTTACAAGCTCTTGTCTCCCGATTAGATTCATCATATAATTTCACTAACCAACCTTCAAACTCCAGTGGGATTCTCTCTCAACCCCTACCTAATCCAAAGGGTGGCATCAATGCCATCACCTTAAGGTCCGGAACCACACTGCAAGAGAGGAACCATGAGGAGCCAAGCTTACCAGAACACGTCCCAGCTGAAGATGTGGTAGAAGTGGAAGATGCTGAAGAGGAAGAGGACATACAAAATATAGTTGAAGAAGAAGCAGCTCAACCACATAATGAGACACCAATGGATGCAGAGGCTGCAAGTAATGCCCCTCCTATCCCATTTCCACACCTTACAAGGAAGCCCAGGAAGCAGATGGAACTTGATCCCAAAATGGTAGAAATATTCAAAAAGGTTGAGATAACTGTTCCTTTTTTTTATGTTATTCAGCAGGTACTTAAATATGCAAAGTTTCTAAAAGATTTGTGCATACATAAAGATAAAATTAATGAATTAGAAACTATTCCTTTAGGTAGCTCTATATCTGCTTTAATGGGAGGTATACCTAAAAAATGTAGTGATCCACGTCCATGTATGGTTAACTGTACCATTGGAGGTGTAATATTTTCTGACTGCATGTGTGATTTAGGAGCGTGTGTTAGTATAATACCTTTGTCTATATATGATACTTTGAGGCTCCCTCCCTTAAAAAGGTCGGCAGCTTGTTTTGTGTTAGCAGATAAAAGCATTATTACAGTAGTTGGAATTGCTGAAGATGCATTAGTGAGCATTAAGGGGCTCACATTTTCCATTGAGTTCTATATCCTGGAAATGCCCCCTAATGACTCAGGAAGACCCTCATCAATCCTGCTAGGAAGACCATTCCTAAAAACTTCAAAATTCAAGCTTAACGCATTCTCAGGAACTTACTCCTTTGAGATAGATGGCAGAACAGTGAGTTTCAGTTTAAATGAAGCTATGAAGCACCCTCTGAAAGGTCATTCTATCTTCCAGTGTGACATTATTGATGAAACTGTAACTGAAGTTCACCAAGAAGAAATGGAAGAGAAGCACATGGAGCAAGGTCCAAGTGTGGGGACACTTTCTGAAAACAATGAGAACCCTTTGCCATTACACCAGCCCCGGATGATCTAGAGCCTAGCTACAAGAAGAAATTAGCATTAAAGCCCCTTCCTCCACACCTCAAGTATGCTTACCTTGAGGATAATCAGATATTCCCAGTTATCATTGCAAGGGAACTTACCTCTCAACAAGAGGAGCAACTGCTCAGTGTGCTGAGAAAACATAAGAAAGCAATCGGATGGAGCTTGGCGGATATAGTAGGCATCAGTCCCCAAGTTTGTGAGCACAGAATATTCTTAGAAAAGGGAGCAAAGCCTATCTGTCAGCCTCAAAGAAGATTGAATCCCACCATCTTAGAAGTTATCAAGAAGGAAGTGACCAGGCTACTTGAAGCAGATATCATTTACCCCATCTCAGACAGTGAATGGGTCAGCCCAGTACAAGTAGTGCCTAAGAAGTCTAGAGTCACAACAATAAAGAATGAGCACGAAGAGCTCCTGACAACGAGTGCAGAATTCATAGAGAGTTTGCATTGACTATAGGCGTCTCAACCAAGCTACTCGCAAGGATCATTACCCCTTGCCATTCATTGATCAGATGCTTGATCGCCTGTCAGGTAAATCCCATTATTGCTTTTTAGATGGTTATACAGGATATTTTCAAATTCATATAGCTCCTGAAGACCAGGAGAAGACCACTTTTACATGTCCCTTTGGAACGTATGCTTATAAAAGAATGCCTTTTGGCTTGTGTAATGCACCAGCTACTTTCCAAAGGTGCATGATGAGTCTTTTCTCTGATCTCATTGAGAACTATATGGAGGTTTTTATGGATGATTTTAGCATATATGGTGATTCATTTATCCTTTGCTTGGATAGTTTATCTAGAGTATTAGACAAGTGTGTCAGTACAAACCTTGTGTTAAATTTTGAAAAATGTCACTTTATGGTAAAACAAGGAATCATACTAGGACATGTTGTGTCTAATACTGGTATTTCTATAGATCCAGCAAAGGTGGATATCATTTCTAGTTTACTTTACCCCTCCTCTATGAGGAAAGTCCGTTCGTTCCTTGGCCACGTAAGTTTTTACAGGAGATTCATTAAGGACTTCAGTAAGGTAGCATTCCCTTTATCCAGATTGTTGTAGAAAGATATTGAGCTCGAGTTCAGTGAGGATTGTATGCAGGCATTTGATAAGCTGAAGATCGCTCTGACTCAAGCTCCAATTGTGAGAGGAACAAACTGGAGCCAGCCATTTGAAATTATGTGTGATGCTTCCAACCATGCGGTAGGAGTGGCGCTGGCTCAGCGCGAAGGTAAGGATCCTTTTGTAATTGCTTATGCATCTAAGACTTTAGATGTTGCTCAATCTAATTACACTACTACTGAAAAAGAGCTTCTAGCTATCATTTTTGCTCTGGATAAATTCTGAGCCTATTTACTTGGTACTAAGGTAGTAGTGTACTCAGACCACGCAGCTCTAAAATATCTATTAGCTAAAAAGGAGTCCAAACCAAGGCTAATACGTTGGATACTACTGCTGCAAGAATTTAATTTAGAAATTAAGGATATGAGTGGTAACCAGAATTTAGTGGCAGACCACTTGAGTCGCCTTGAGCACATTAAGGATGATTCCGCTCCTATAAATTATAATTTCCCATTTGATAGCTTACATGCAGTATCTGAGGTAGTTCCTTGGTATGCACCTGTAGCTAATTATCTAGTTAGCCACACTTTTCCTCCAAATTTCACTAAGCATCTAAGAGACAAACTGAAAAGTGAGTCTAAATATTTTATATGAGATGATCCATATTTATGGAGGTGTGATGCTGACCAGGTAATTAGACGGTGTGTGCTTCAGTCAGAATTCCAGTCCATTTTAGAGGCCTGCCACTCATCTGAGTTTTGGCCCTCAAAGAACAGCTAGAAAAATTCTAGACT
Organism: Arachis duranensis; assembly: GCF_000817695.3. Lineage (NCBI taxonomy): Eukaryota > Viridiplantae > Streptophyta > Magnoliopsida > Fabales > Fabaceae > Arachis > Arachis duranensis. The sequence goes on along the minus strand of NC_029775.3, from coordinate 4,004,852 downwards.
GTGAATTCTGGTGGCTTACTCTTTTTAAAGACGCTGCTGAATTTTGTAAATCTTGTTCCCCATGCCAAAGGTTTGGTAATATATCCAAGAGGGATGAGATGCCTCAACAGATTATACTTTTCTGTGAAATTTTTGATGTTTGGGGCATTAACTTCATGGGTCCATTTTCAAATTCTAATGGTTACTTTTATATACTGTTAGCTGTAGATTATGTTTCTAAATGAGTGGAAGCAATTCCTACCCGTACTGATGATGCTAACACTGTTGTTTCTTTTGTCAGAAACCATATTATTTGCCATTTTGGATCACCACGAGCAATCGTGAGCGATCAAGGTAGTCACTTTTGTAACAGGAGACTAACAGGATTACTGAATAGGCATGGGATAATTCACAAAGTAGCAACAGCTTACCATCCCCAGACCAATGGACAAGCAGAAGTCTCTAACAGAGAGATAAAGCGTATTCTGGAAAAGATAGTAAAACCTCATAGGAAGGACTAGAGTGCCAGGCTACAAGATGCACTCTGGGCATATAGAACAACATACAAGACACCCATTGGGATGAGCCCCTTCCGCTTAGTATACGGAAAGGCTTGCCACCTTCCAGTAGAAGTGGAACACAAGGCTTTCTGGGTTGTGAGGGAGTTCAACATGAATCTTGAGAAAGCTGGTTCTGAAAGAAAGCTGCAACTAGCAGAACTGGAGAATCTTCGCTTAGAAGCATATGACAACTCCAGGAGATACAAAGAAAAAATGAAAGTTGTCCATGACGAGCACATAAAAAGGAGAGAATTCAGACCAGGGGAGTTAGTTCTTCTTTATAACTCCAGATTGAGGCTTATGCCAGGTAAACTGAGATCAAGATGGGAAGGTCCATACAGAGTAGAAAAAGCAGAGCCATACGAACTTTTCCACCTGCGTCATCCTTCTAGCTTCAAATTCTTAAAGGTCAATGGACATCGCCTGAAGATTTATCATGGTGAGAAGATGAAGAATAACAAAGAACTAGAGGTTTTCCTCTTGGAAGACCCACCAACAGAAGCAGAATGAGCCTAACGAGCGTCCAACTTAAGGACGTAAAAGCAAAGTGCTAGGTAGGAGACAACCCACCATGGTATGATCGTTCCGTTTTAGTCTTAGTTTTATTTTACTTTATTCTATTTTTATTTTTGTTAATGACTCTTCTCATAATCTCTGCATATAGCTGCATATAGCCTGCATTTGCATTTGTATTCTGTATAAAAAAAATGCACGCAACGCGTAAGCGTCGCTGACGCGTCCGCGTCATAGGTGCATCAAGAAGAAAAGAGAATTGAACAGAAAGTCACGCGAAAGCGTAGCAGGAGGCGTGCCTTAGGCACAACCAAGCCCACACGAACGCGTCGCTGACGCGTCCACGTCATTATGAAAAAGAGCCTCCCACGCGTCTGCGTCACCCACGCGATCTCGTGTCCCTAAAAATTGACGTAAAAGAGGTGTATGACAACAAGTTGTGATGGAGCTGGACTGGAATGATGCTGGAAGCACCAGCCCCATCACGCGACCGCGTGCCCCACGCGGCCGCGTCGTCCTCCAAATATGGCCATACACGCGATTGCGTCATCCACGCGATCGCGTCACCCTAAATTTTGGCAAAATGAGTTTGAGACAGAGAGTTGCGCGAACGCGTGGCTGCTCTCACGCCACTCGCACAAATCAAGTCACACGACCACGTGACCCATGCGTCTGTGTCACTTGAAAAAAATATCACACACCACGCGACCGCGTGACTCACGCGTCCGTGTCACATGCGGTACACAGCTTATCTAGATCAGCCAAAATATCTTATCTTTTCTTCCCTAAATCCTAATTTTTCTTTTCCCTTATTATTTCTTTCTTTCCCCTTCTTCATTCTTTATTCTTTCTCACTTTTTACTTTCTCCTCCCTTATTTTTCACAACCATTATCAAGGTTCCTTTCTTTTCTTTCTTTACTTTTTACTTTTCCTTTATTACTTATGCTTATGTTTTCTTTTTCTTTTCCTTTTACTTTCATTGTATATGTTTTTCTTTTTCTCTCTTTTTCTTTTTATTCCTTTAATTGGTGTTAGAAAATTACTTTGGGTCATTATTTTCTATATCTTGCTTGTGAGTTATTATGAATTTGTTTGACAATTAATATTACTTCTTAAAGGGTTGCTTGCATGTTCAATTTAATACTTTCAATAACATATTTACCATGCATGCTATGTGTTTGTGAAAAAGCCCGTATGACATTGTGCATTATTTTAAATTATTCTATTCTACTACTCTAATGCCTGTTTTTCACAAAACCCCTTTTATATTTTATTAATTAAATATAATTGTCAATACAAACAGATTATTAGTTTGAAAGGCTTGGTAATCTAACTTGGACATTGAATGCTTGATCTATGCTACTCATGCCTTTGCCGACATACGAATAAACATCTTGCATTTAATTACCATCACATGCACTTGCTATATTATTTTTGATGAACTTTTCACATGTAGTCTAGACCATGTGTTAACGACATTCTTCTTTACCGTGCATTGATTATCACCCTTAATATTCGCTCCCTTGCTCGAACCCTTAGCTTTACATATTACTTTCTTTTTCCTTTTTCAGGATGGCCACCAAGAAAGGTAAAGAGAAAGCTACCCCCAAACCACCAACAAGAAGAGGAACAAAAAGAACATTAATGGCAGAACCATCTTCAACAGCGGTGAAACCTTCAACAAAACGAATCAAGAGGATCATCAAGGTCGATGAGAAAGAGAAAGCCTTCCTTGCAAAGGACACTGCACGGTTCCCTAACCGCTACTGTGAGCAGATGTTCCCTATCCTGGCTGAGAGGAATTACAATAACGAACACCTTCTTATCCTCCCAACTAACAAATGCTAAAATTGTTAAGCCCCGCATTGAGCGAAGACAATGGGGATTCCTACGGAGACAGCCACAGTAGGTTAATCTATCATGGGTAGTTGAATTCTACTCAAATTTTCATATGCCAACTATGCAGTCTGTCTATGTCCATCAGAAGCAAGTCCCCATAACTGAAGAGGCCATTCAACGAGCTTTAGATCTCCCCCCTGCTCCAGAAGGATTGGACATATTCCAAGAAGCCTCACTCAAGCGCCAAACATACCAATTTAACTGGGACGCCATTCTCAGAGTCATCGCACAACCTGGCAGTACATGGATCTACCGATACCATCGTTCCCGACCTAAGGACATATCGGCTTCAGCACTTACCTTAGAGGCTCAAGTATGGGCACAGATCATGTCCCATTACGTCTTTCCGAGCACTCACGAGTCATTCTTCACTGCAGACATGGCTGTTCTACTCTGGTGTATCCTTACAGACCAGCACCTCAATTTACCAAGACACATTCGGCATGCTATGGGACATGTACAAATTGCGGGCAACTTACCTTTCTCCGCCCTGGTTTCAGATCTAGTCTCGGTAGCCGGAGTCTCCTACAGAGCTAGGGACACCAAGCCATGATCCCACGAGATTATCAGTACGTCCCTAACGGGAAGTATATCAAACCTCCAGCAGCAACTATCAACCGGAGCACAGAACCAGCAAAAGATATTCTCTCTTTTTCCATATCACAAGCACCTTCAACAAACCAACTGCTCCATCAGATACTTGAGAGATTAGACCGGCTTGACCGAAAAGGAAAGCAGAGAGAGCGCCGTAACAAGCGCAGATTTACATACCTCAAGGAGCTACTTGTTGGTAACCACCCACCTAAAGAAGACCCAGACACCCCGGACTCCACTTTATTTACCAGCACAGGGAGCCATGACGGTCCCAATGATGGAGATGCTGCTACCAGCCCCCCTTTGTTTCTGACAGATGGCACCGAGGACGGTGTAAAGCTTTAAGTGTGGTGAGGTCGGTCAGTACCTGACTTCCGGAGGTAATTTCTTTTCCTTAAAACACCAATAAAATAGGATATTTAGTTAATTCTTTTGTTTAAAATAGGATAGATTGCATAGAAATAGGTTATTTGCATGCATGTTCTACTTGATTGAAAAATAATAAGTTTCTTTTTAAGACCCTAATTTTAAAGAATTTCACTAATTTAAATCGAAATTTTTGTGTTAAATTTATTTGAAATTGTAATTGGGACATAGTTTAAAAAGATAAGAACACACAACCCGTGAGATTTTGAGCCTAATTACATGGTTACACTATTTAACCATAACTATTTTATTTTTATGTGTTTACTTCTCTATGATTGTAATCTTTATTTTATTTCATCCTATATATCCAATATTTAATTTATTTATATGCATGCATATGATTGATGCCATTAATTGTTTAGTCACTTATCCCAAATAAGCCTACCCTTTAAATCACCTTTGTTAGCCACTTTGAGCCTTTTAATCCCATTTGTTCTATATTTTACCACATTACTAGCCTTAAGCGGAAAAATAATTAAATATCCCAAATTGAATCTTTGGTTAGCTTAAGATAGAAATTGTGTGTTAATTAAGTATGGAAAAATTGTGGGAACATGGGTTAATAAGGGAATGTGTCATGATAAAATAATGGGAATTTGGGTACCTACTCATGTGAAACTATAAAAATTAAAAATCCATATGCATTGATAAGCTATGTTTATTTTCCTAGTTAAAAAAAAAATATCCAAAAATATTCAATAAATATTTAAATAAATAAAGGGACAAAATTACTCCAACTTTAAGTTAAGTTAAGTTCAAGGATCAATGCATATATGATGAAAATTAAAAGAAAGCTAATGCATGAGTATGTAATGAAAAAGCGGGAAATTATGCGTAGCTAGGCATGAATTAGAATTAAATAAAGTATGTGTAGGTTAGGTGAAAACTTAGGTTAGTCAAATATTCATATTTTAGCTCACTTAGCCTTATATATACCCTTACCCTTACCTTAGCCCCATTACAACCTTGGAAAAGACCTCATGATGTTGCATTGGTACATTAAATATTGTTGATTGGTTAGGTGAAGAACAAAAATTTAGAAAGCATAATTAGGGAAGGAAAGAATGATTACCCTATACACTTGGGAGAGTAGAGTGCATATACACCATTAGTGAGGGTTCAGTGCTTAATTCTATGTTCCCTGCTTTCATGAGCTGTCTTCTTACAATGTTACCTGTTTTTACTATATAATTTGAATTAGTGAAATCCAATTTATGTTTGTCTTGAAGAGCTTATTTAATTTTTACCAAGTAGACAAAAATCATATAGTTGCATTCATATATATAGGTTGCATCGCATTACATGAGTTTTGCATTTCCCTACTCATTTATTTTATCTCCTTAAGCTAAGCATGAGGACATGCTAATGTTTAAATGTGGGGAGGTTGATAAACCATTATTTTATGATTTAATTGAGTGGTTTTATCAAGTCTTTACCCACTTATTCATATGATTAGCATGATATTACAATTCCTTCCCAAAATTGTTTTATGGTTGAAAACTTGCTTCCAAGAAATCTTTTAATTATGTATTTTAATTCTCCTTTATACCATTCGATGCCGTGATCCGTGTGTTAAGTGTTTCAGGCTTCATAGGGCAGGAATGACTTAGAGAATGGAGAGGAAGCTTGCAAAAATGGAAGGAACACAAGAAACTAAGGAGATGACCAGCGAACACTGATGCGAGTGCGCGAAATGAAGAAATCACAGCGACGCGAACGCGTGCCTGAGGCAAACACGTGGATTGAAGTCTGCACGAATGACACGAACGCGTGACAAGAAAATTCGCTGAATGACGCGAACGCGTGGACAACGCGTACGCGTGACCTGCGCGATCTGCAAAAATAACAGAATATGCTGGGGGTGATTTCGGGCCGCATTTTGACCCAGTTTTCGGCCCAGAAACACAGACTAAAGCTAGGGAACATGCAGAAACTCAACACGCATCCACACACATTCAGATACATCGATATTAGGATTACTTTTAGTTTTAGATCTGAATCTAGATTAGCTTTACATTAGTAGTTATGCTTTTGCTTTGGATTTTGAAGAGTCATTACCTCCGTGAAGACATCACTTTAGTTTGTTTCTTTATTCCCTTACTTTTATTAGTTTCTCATTAACCCTATTCAAATAAGTATGTTGCATTTTGAATTTATTAATATATAGAGTTACTTTTACTTTTAATTAATTTTATAGCTTTATATTTTATTTAGTTTAATTTATTATGTCTTCTTATATTTTTATAAATATTGAATCCATGTCAATGGAGTAGATTTTCTACCTGACATGGGGGTTGATTAAAAGGAGACACTTGAGTTGGAATGCTCAAGTGCTTAGTTAAATTGAACATTGTTGGCTAATTCTATATCTACTAACGCTAGACCTTCCTAAGGGAAAGGACTAGGATCTGCGGATAAGAATCAGTCCAATCACTTGACTTTCCCTTACTCAGTAAGGGTTAACTAAGTGAAAACAACAACCGCTTTACATTACGCTTGAGAAGATTCCAACAAGGATAGAACTTCCAATTAATCATTCCCCTAGTCAAGGCCTTTTAATATTAATAATAATTCTTAGTTATTGCTTTAATTTATAATTATTTTAATTACTCATTATCCAATTCAAACCTTCTGGAAAATTTCTAATTAATAAATTAGCACTATTTCCTGCAACTCGTTGGGAGACGACCTGGGACTCATACTCCCAATATTTTTAATTCTAATTTTTGTGACAACCCTTTTTAAATTGAGAAGGCGGATCTTAGCTGGTTGAGGACTATACTTGCAACACATTTCGTTTATTAATTTCTTAACTGGTCAATTTCCGATGACCATCAGAGACCCATTAACTTACTACCTTAAGGTTTTGAGTTGGATGTGGTGTCTTCTCATCTTATGTTATCTCACTTGATTCCTCCCTGAAATCTCCCTGGTGGTCGGGAGCTCTCCACTGGCGGTCCAACAAGTGGTATCAGAGCCGATGGTTAATCGGTCTAGTGGTTTTAAGGGGTATTCAAGGTGAAGCTTCGAAAGTCATCCACGCGTACGCGTGCCCCAAGCATTTTCGACCATCCACGCGCACACGTGACCCACGCGTACACGTGAATTCAAAATTCACCTTCAAACACAAACCCGAGAGTTGTGCGAGTGGCGTGCTGGATTTGTGCCTCTAGCACAAACCAACCCATGCGTACGTGTCAACCCACGCGTACGCGTCGCACCTCTAAATAACCCACCATGCGTACGTGTGACCCACGCGTACGCGTCACTCCCATTTCACCAATCCACGCGTACGCGTGGATTGCCCTTTTTCACCACTCTTCTTTTCTTTTCATTTCTTTCCTTCTTCTCTCTTCTCTTTTTCTCTTTCCACCCTTCAACCATCACCCAACACTACCAATCACCATATATAACCATGTCTTTTAGCTAGTTAGTTAGTTTATTTGTTTATTTTCTATTTTTCATTGTAAGTGTTGGATTATAAATTTTGTTTACCGGTTATTACTGTTGAGTACTGAATAGGATGTTATCTTAACATCATTTTGTTTATATTCCCTGTTGGATTCCTTGTTGAGGTTATCTTTTGCCACTTGGTTTGGAGATCCTAATGCTTAATGTTTGTGAATACCAAGGGAATGAAAATTGCCTTTCAAGTGCTCTAATCTTTTTGAATTGCATGTTATAGCTAGCCACCATGTGATTTAATTCTTTTTTTATTAGGATATTTCTTGATGGATGTTGTGCATTTATCTTAATTCAGTGTGTTTCTTGATCATATGCATCTATATGTTTTTGGCTTGAATACTTTCACACTTCTTTATCGCTTCTTTGGTTGTCCTAACCCACGAGTTTAAAGTATTTCAAGCACACTAGAATGAGTGAAGTGTATGCTTTCTTTTGTATAATTGTGACAAAGCTTTTTATGCAAGTGTGCGTGAGTTCTAAACCGCGCGCAATTTAGGACCCACACACCTATTTTCCATCAATGTCACATTAATTCACTCACCCTATTCTAGTGATCATTACCTCATTCCAACATTGTATACTTCCTTGCTTTTGCATTTACTTATCTTCTTATCCTGTTTTCTATTTTCAGGATGTTTGTCATAAGCAAAAACGAAAGCGGAAAAAAGAACACGCAGTACCAGTTGATCTACCAGCTGAAGGTAGCAACACAGAAGTCGCTGTACCCCCTTGCTCATCTTAGCATGCACCGAGGACGGTACAAACTTTTAAGTGTGGGGAGGTCGTCCGACCAGTCGGCGTTTTTGGGTGACAAATTTCTAATCCCAACACTTTTGCATTTCATTTTGTTTAGATCTTTTAGGATTCTTTGCTACATTTTCTTATTTTGCATATATATATAATAAGCTTAGTTAAAATAATGGAATTTTCCAAGAAAAACATTCTTTATAGGGCATTGACATTCCAATTGATTTGAGTGAAAACTTTTCATATAACTTGCTTGAACTATATATTGTGGATTATGTTTTTGAGCTAAGAATACAAGCTTGTGAGATTTGAGCCTAATTGCGTGGTTACATCTTATAACCACTTATTTTACTTCTTGTGTGCATTATTTTCTTCCTATGATTGTAATCTTTGATTTGTTTGATTCTTTATGTCCATTATTTTGTGTATACATGCATTTATATGATTGAGGCCATCATTTCATTAGCTCACTTACCCAAATAAGCCAACCTTTTATCAATCTTTGTTAGCCAACTTTAAGCCTACGATTAACCCACTTTGTTCTCTAATTTAGCACATTACAAGCCTTAAAGCGAAAAACAATAAATGTTCTTAATTTGGATCTTTGATTAGCTTAGGCTAGTGAGTGTGTGTATCATCTAAGTGTGGGGAAACTTGGGACATTGGTTGAGGTAAAAGGGTGTTTTTGTATTTTGATGAAAATATTGGGAATTGGATACATACTCATGTATTAATTAAATGTTTAGACCTTATGCATTGATGCTTTTGTATATAGTTTAGTTTGAAAGAAAGAAAAATGAGAAAAACAAAAGAAAAAATGAAATAAGTGTGGAAAAGGAAAAAAATAGAAAAAGAAAAGCAATAAAAAGGGGAAAAAATGCCCCAAAGTAAGGCTCAATAAGAATCAATGCATATGGGTTGTGATAAAAAAGAGAATGCACGAGTATGTGAAAAAGTAAGGATTATGGGTAGTTAGGGTTAGCTTTGAAATTGTATAGGTTGTCATAGGTTAGGTGGGAAGCTTACGTTAATCAAAGATTCGAATTCAAGCCCACTTGACCATATGCATCCTACCTTGACCCTAGCCCCATTACAACCTTATGAATAAGACCTCATGATATTTGTATGCATGCATAAAATAATTGTCGATTGTTAGATGAAAAATAAATCTTGGAAAGCATGATTAGGGGAGAATTGAGTGAATCAACCCCATACACTTGAGTGACTAGAGCGGATACACATCCGATGAAGATTCGATTGCTCAATTACATGTTTTCACCTATGATCATCACTTTTCTTGCAAGTTTGTAAAAATCTTTAATAACTCAATTCAATTGTGGATTTGATTTGATTGCTATTACTTTAGCCCTTATGCTTATATATGTTCTCTTGGAAGTTGATTTATTTTGGCCAAGTAGTTGCATTCATTTAGATAGATTGCATTTAATTAGTTTGCATTGAATAAATGTTGATACCCTTTGATTCTTTCTTGATTCTAGCATGAGGACATGCTTGGTTTAAGTGTGGGAAGTTTGATAAACCCCATTTTTAGGGTTTATCTTGTGCTTAATTTAGGGAATTTTATCAACTTTTCTCACATTTATTCAATGAAATGGCATGGTTTCATGATGTTCTCTTAATTTGTGCTTGAAAGTGAAAACATGCTTTTTAGGCCTTAATTTGCTAATTTTGATTCACCTTTGATTCCACTAGATGCCTTGATATGTTTGTTAGTGAATTCAGGTTGAAAACGCTAGGAATGAATCAAAGGAATGAAGATGAAAGCATGCAAAGTGGAGAAATCATGGAATAACAAGGATTTGGAGTGTTGACACCGACGCGCACGCGTGGCATACTGATAAATGATTTTTTGTCGGTATAGAAATTATCAAGTAATCAATCGCAGTATAGTCTAAACCGGCGCAAAATCCATCATCAAACAAATCTACAATCTATAATCGAGAGTATTAGTCCCGAGTCGTCTTCCCTTGGAATTACCAAAATGTGCATCTTATTGAGTAGAAAGATTTGTTAAGGTTCTTTGAGAGTTTTAGCAACGTAGTAGGGAACAAGCAATCAATCATTAAAGGACTTGGCTTAGAGTTGGCAATTGAATACATATCCTTATAGTTCTTTCAATGAAGATAGCAATTAGGCCATGCCTCATTTAGTTATCCCCTAGGTGTAGAGGAAAGTCAAATGAAGGTAATCAACTTGAGTCACAAGTCCTAGCTTCACCTCATGGGAATCTAGCTTTAGTGCACTCCAAGTCAATTAGCAATCCCTAATTCCAAATCAACAATTGACACAACTATTCAACTTCTTCTAATGATCCAACCCTATGCCAAGTGAGAATTTTCTACTCCATAACTAGTGTTGACATTTTATCAAACATGTGATGAGCAAGAAAGAAAGTCATAGTAAAATGAGAAGAAAAGTAGAATTAAAGGTATTGCAATACAAGGAATTAACAACAATTGTCAAAGAGCAATAATGAGGATCAAAATCTCAAAGTATTAATGAAATCCAAAATCATAAAGTTGAATCCTAGATCCAAGGAATTTTAGCAATTACAACTACAACTTGAAATTGGAAAAGAAAACCTATTACATGAACAAAGTGAAGTGAAAATTGCAATGGATCTCACCAAAGAGTG
>NC_029775.3:3988948-3993997 GCF_000817695.3 Arachis duranensis | reverse complement strand
CGTGACTTCTTAAAAAAATCACATTCGAACATCGGCGCGTACGCGCAAGGTGCGCGCGCGCACCATGGATGCATTTTGGAGTGTACGCGGAGGCGAGACGTACGCGTGCGCGCCCAAGAAGATCATGGCTTAGCCGCTACGCAAGCCAACTCGTGGCTTGACTTTTGGCTTCGGCTTCTAGTTATTCTATCCACGCGGACGCGTCAAGTGCGCGCACGCGCCCATGCCAAGATTTCCAAAGACCTCCCCACACTTAGATTCTAGCATGTCCTCATGCTTGGAGAAATGCAAAAGAAACATAGAAGACCGAGGAATCACGAGAGTATGAGACTCATGAAGTATAGCCTACTTATATGAATGCAACTATGACTAATGCTATTTCCTACTTGGTTAGGAACGAATCAACCTTCTCATGACAAATGCGAGCACATGGGACACAATGGTGGTCAAGGCATGGGATTTGCCAATTTCTAAGCATCAAATGCGGTATATGCACCCTTGCATGAGGAATGCTCGTGAGAGCCGGGAATCAAGGAATCGAGCATCGAACCCTCACTGGAAGTGTTTACACTCTATTCGCTCAAGTGTTTAGGGTTGATTCACTCAATTCTCTCCTAATCATGCTTTCTAAGATTTGTTTTTCTTCTAACAATCGACATATAATTCATGCATGCATACAAGTATCATGAGGTCTTTTCTTTAGGTTGTAATGGGGCTAGGGTCAAGGTAGGATGCATATTTGGTTAAGTGAGTTTGAAATTTGAATCTTTGATAAGCTTGAACTTCCCACCTAACCTATGACATCCTATACAATTAAGTTCTAACCTAACTACCTATTTTTCACTTTTTCACACACTCATGCATCCCCTTTCATTTCACAACACTTAAGCATTGATTTTATTGAGCTACACTTGCTTTGGGGCTTTTTATCCCCTTTTTATTTCCTTCTTTTTCTTCTTTTTCTTTCTTTTTCTATTTTTTTTCTTTTTTCATTTTGTTTTTTTTCTTTTTCTTTTTTTTTTCTTTTTCCCATTTTTTTATATACAAGAGCATCAATGCATAAGGTTTCACATTTGATCAATACATGAGTATGTACCCAATTCCCAATATTTACACTGAAAATACAAAACTACCCTTTTATTCACCCAATGTCCCAAGGTTCCCACACTTGAATGATACTCACACACTAGCCTAAGCTAATCAAAGATCCAAATAAGGACATTTATTGTTTTTCGCTTTTAAGGCTTGTAATGTGCTAAAATAAGAACAAGTGGGTTAATCGTAGGCTCAAATTTGGCTAACAATGGAAGATAGAGGGTAAGGCTATTTGGGTAAGTGGGTTAAATGAAATGATGGCCTCAATCATATAAATGCATGACTACACAAAATAATGGACATAGAGAATCAAACAAATCAAAGATTACATTCATAGAAAGAGAATAATGCACACAAGAAGGAAAATAAGTGGTTATAAGATGTAACCACACAATTAGGCTCGAAACTCACAAGCTTGTGTTCTTAGCTCAAAATCCATGTTCCAAAATGTAATTCTTCATGCAATTTTGGCATCAAAGTATTTTAAAATTGGCAATGCCACGGTTGCCCCAAAGTATTAGTTTCCTAAGAAAGAGTTTCATTGTTCCAACCAAGTAGACTTATCATGCGAATGGTGCCAACTAAAACCTAATCATGCAACCTATCCTAATTATGATGGAGTTCAAGGAACAAGAATTTATTTGGGTGTTACCTACGGAGATCGGTCGGTCGACCTCCCCACACTTAAAACTTGGCACGGTCCTCCGTGCTATAGGTAAGGCGCAGTGGGTGATCAAGTCCCGAGTGGCCAGCATCTCCAATGTCATCGTCATCCCCGCTTGAAGTTGCGGTGGATGTGGAAATGTCTGGCTCCTTCATAGGTGGTGTGACTACGCTTAGAAGTTTCTTCACATGAGCATATCGGCGTTGGTTACGCCTCTCGTAACGGTCCAATTTCTTGTGAAGGTCTTCAAGCCGTTGGGTGGCTGACTTTTGTGATGTAGATGATGTGGTAGTGTTGGTTGTCGGTGTGGGTAATCCAAAGTCCTTGGTGAGTTCCGGGGGCTTGAGGCACCTCTTGGTCGGAATGACATCACCTTCGACCGGAATCGAGGTTCTCCTATCTTTGGCCTCTCGGTTGACGCCGGCCCTTGCAACCAATTCGGTCACCAAGACGGGAAAAAGTAGGTTCCTTTTGGCATGAATTCGCCCCATGGATTGGCAAATGGCATGCGAAATGTCGACCGGTTTCTCGGTTAAGATGCACCATATCAATAAGGCAAGCTCGGCAGTAATGGATGACCCATGGGTGCTTGGGAGCACGTAGTGAGCTAAAATTTGGGCCCATGCCGTAGCTTCTTGAGTGAGGTATCGGGCATCCAAACCTTTTGGTCGTCGCTTTATGGTCCCCCGAATCCAACATGCGTCGGGTATAGCGATTATGCGGAGGATAGCGCTCCAATCGAACGCACGGTCATCACATGCTGTCAAGACTTCTTGGTAAGTGTCATAGTGACTTGTCAATGGCTCAATCCCAAGGACCTCTCAGATGGTGTTCACTGTGATGGACACTTGCTTCCGGCGCACAAATACTGATGTAAGAAGGGGTGAGTGGGAGTTGGAATAGAATTCCACCACCCATGAGAGATTAGCCTCCTTCGGTTGTCTCAAGAGGAACCTCCATTGTCTCCGGTCAATGTGTGGCATCACAATCGGATGGAGATGAGCCGGTAGGACTAGAAGGGGCTCCGGGTGGTAGTTCCTTTCGATCATTCGCGAGTAAACAAGTTCGCAGTAGCGGTTGGGGAACTTGTTCGAATCTCTTGGAGGATTGTCCTTTTCGAGAACATCAACGGGGCTCATAGTCTTCTTTAAGAGCGGCTTGGCCGTTGGCTCTTGGTGCGCTTTAGTTGAGGCTGGCTTCTTTGGAGCCTTCCCTTTATCCTTTTTGATGACCATCCTGTGATAGCAAAGAAAGGGAATAACATCAAACCCAAAGAAGCGTAAATATGCAATGAAAGGTTATGCCATATAGTTTAGGAATCAATATTACATGACAGCTGCAACATGTAGTAAGATAACGTGTGAAGAGCAAGGCAATTCATATGCATGTGGTACAAGGGTAATGAAGGCATGCAAGTAAGAAGCATGAGAAGCATATACCCTTAAGTCTCTAAAATGGGAAGCAAGTTGAGAAAAAGTGAGTGGATTGGAGAATGTGGGGATGCACGCAAAAGTGACTAGTGGAGAGGCAATGTGGTTAAAGTGAACTCAAAACTCAAGTATGCCTTTCATCGAACACTTGGCGTGCATCTTTGTTATAGTTTGTGATTTGAAGGTGAAAGCAATATAACATTCCACAATCCATTATCAATGACTACAGTGCACAGTGAAAGCAAGAGAAAACAAGCAACACATCTCATCTACCAATGCAAGAGAAGTTGAGACCCAAATGCCTATGAAGAGCTAAATGGAGAAAGAGGAAAGAAAAGGAGAACAAAGATATTCTAAAGGGATAACGCAAAGAAGGAAGGAGGGATGGAAAGAGGCTACTTAAAAGAAAGTGAAACCAAATGATTAAAAAGAAAGAAGAGATAGGTGGAAGGAGAGGGTACCTTGGTATAGTACCTTGAAAGAAGGAGGAGGATATGTAAGAAGATGTTGTAGAGTGGTGTGATGTGGGGCCACCGGCGGTAGGTGGATGGCCGGAAGAAAGGATGGTGGTGAGTGGATGGGTGCTAGAGAGAATGAGAAGAGGAGGGTAAGAAGAGAAAAAAAATGAAGGGGGCAAGTAGGTTCCCTCCTTAAGTTGGCGTCGATCACCTGCGCGTACGCGCACGGTGCGCGCTCGCGCGCAGGAGCGAGGTGGAGTGGGGGCGCGTGCGCGTACACCACGCGCACGCGCTCATGCGCCTGGGCTTGTAGCTCAATGGTGGCTTAGAGGAGGCACAACTCTCTGGACGAGGTACCAGAAGTTGGCGACGGGGTCGATGGCGCGCACGCGCACTGTGCGCGCATGCGGCAGAGGGGGCATGCCCCAGGCATGATATTGGCCTGGGGTGGGCCTAACTCTCTGTGGAGTGGCCTAGAGGAAAGTGCAGAACCAGGGACGCGGGCGAGGCAAAGGCGCGCACGCGCACCTTGTGTTGGTGGTGTATGGACGCGCGCGCGCCAGGTGCGCGCATGCGGCAGTGGTGCTGGGCTGGTGGCTTAGTGCGGGCCCAAGGTTGGCTTAACTCTCTGGAGTATGTACCATGGGTGCGACAAAGGGGTCGACGCGAGCGCGCACAGTGCGCTAGCGTGTCGAGCTGTAGGTTTCGCCCAAGCGCGCGTACGCGTCGTGTGCGCGCACGCGCGAGTTGCCTGTGCTTCAGGCATGGTGCTGGCTTGGTGTGGGCGCAACTCTCGGGTAAAATATATGGGGGGTGTTTTCCGCAACCCACGCGTCCACGCACGGTGCGCGCTCGCGTCGGTTGTCGCCAAATGCGTCACGGGCACGCACGCGCCAGGTGCGCGCACGCGCAGAAGGGTGATTTTTCAAAATTTTGCAGGATTTTGCACCCCTTATGACATTCCCATCTCCCAAACAGCCACTTCAGTACTATAGTAAGGCGTGTTAACTTGATAAACTACCAATGAACTCAACAAATGGAGCAGAATTAGGATTGAAATCTAACTATCAAACATGAAGTCAAGTGTTAAGCTAGTGTTAATCAAAGAATGATGCAATGGCTATATACAAAGGAAGATCTTACCATGGTGGGGTGTCTCCCACCTAGCACTTTTGTTTACCGTCCTTAGGTTGGACTTTCAATGGCTCAAAGTTCTTGTTCAAGAGGTACATCCCTCAAGAGGAATACTTCAAATTCCTTGGAGTTCTTTCTTTGCTCACCGTGGTACAATTTGAGACGGTGCCCATTTACCTTGAAAATTTCCGGACTTGATGGATGGCGCAAGTGGTAGACCCCAAAAGGTTCTACCTTCTCCACTTGGTAGGGTCCATCCCACCTTGAT
>NC_029775.3:3987018-3988877 GCF_000817695.3 Arachis duranensis | reverse complement strand
ATTGTAAAGGAGAACTAGGTCACCGGGTCGGAATTCTCTTCTCCTAATGTTCTTGTCATGGATGGCTTTCAACTTTTCCTTGTAGAGTCTAGAGTTGTCATAAGCTTCTAATCTCAAGCATTCCAATTCGGCTAATTGAAGCTTTCTTTCTACTCCGGCTCCACCCAAGTTCATATTACATTCTTTTATTGCCCAATAAGCTTTGTGTTCGATTTCTACCGGTAAGTGGCATGCTTTACCATATACAAGCCGAAAGGGGCTCATGCCAATAGGTGTCCTGTAAGCTGTTCGATAGGCCCACAGTGCATCGGAGAGTTTAGTGCTCCAATCCTTCCTATTTGGCTTCACAATTCTTTCTAACGCATGCTTGATTTCCCGGTTAGAAACTTCGGCTTGGCCGTTTGTTTGAGGGTGGTAGGCCGTGGCGACTTTGTGTATGATGCCATATCTCCTCATGAGGCCTTCCATTTTTTTTGTTGCAAAAGTGGGATCCTTGGTCGCTAACGATTGCTCTTGGGGAGCCAAAGCGACAAATGATATTGTTCCTCACAAAAGAATAAACAACATGAGCGTCATCCGTTCGGGTGGGGATTGCCTCCACCCATTTTGACACATAATCGACGGCTAACAAGATGTAGAGAAAGCCATTGGAATTTGGAAATGGTCCCATGAAGTCGATTCCCCATACGTCAAAGATTTTCACAAAAAAGCATATTTTGTTGGGGGATTTCGTCCTTCTTGAAAATATTTCCAAATCGAATGCATTGGGGACAAGAGTTGCAATAGTGGGAAGCATCTTTGAGAAGAGTTGGCCACCAAAATCCACAATCAAGGACCTTTCTTGCCGTTCTTTGGGGGCCATCGTGGCCACCTCCTTCGGAAGCATGGCAAGCGTCCAAGATTGCTTGGAATTCGGTTTGAGGTATGCACCTTCGCACTATTTGGTCCGCTCCACACCTCCACAAATAAGGATCGTCCCAAACATAGTATTTGGATTCGCTTTTCAGCTTATCCCTCTTGTTTTTATCGAGATTAGGAGGGAAAGTGTGTGAAACCAAATAGTTTGCGATTGGGGCATACCAAGGAATCACTTCCGAGATTGCGTGCAAAGCATCTAAAGGAAAGGAGTCATTGATAGGAGTGGTGTCGCCTTTTGTGTGTTCGAGGCGACTTAAATGGTCCGCCACTAGGTTTTGGGAACCACTCCTATCTTTGATCTCAAAGTCAAATTCTTGCAACAAAAGCACCCAACGAATTAATATCGGTTTTGATTCCTTTTTGGCCAATAAGTACTTTAGTGCCGCGTGATCCGAGTACACTACAACCTTGGAACCAAGAAGATAGGCTCGGAACTTGTCCAAAGCAAAAACAATAGCTAGTAGTTCCTTTTCGGTAGTAGTGTAGTTGGATTGGGCTCCATCTAATGTTTTGGAAGCATAAGCTATGACATAGGGAATCTTACCCTCGCGTTGTGCTAACGCGGCTCCTATCGCATAATTCGAAGCATCACACATGATTTCAAAAGGTTGAGTCCAATTGGGGCCTCGCACTATAGGAGCTTGTGTCAATGCTACTTTGAGTTTGTCATATGCTTCCATACATTCCTTGCTCAGCTCAAATTCGGTGTCTTTTTGTAGTAATCGAGAGAGAGGTAAGGCCACCTTGCTAAAGTCTTTGATGAATCTCCAGTAAAATCCTGCATGTCCAAGAAAAGAACGGACTTCCCTCTCGGAGGAGGGGTAAGGTAAACTAGATATGACATTTATCTTTGCCGGATCTACGAAGATGCCTTCCTTTGATACTATGTGTCCCAAAACAATACCTTGTTTAACCATGAAATGACATTTTTCAAAATTTAA
>NC_029775.3:3966930-3986441 GCF_000817695.3 Arachis duranensis | reverse complement strand
TTAACTCTTTTGCAATTATCACAGGGAGTTTTTGGGCTTCATCAAGATATGAGTATCTTAAATGGGATGGTAGTGGCTTCAATTCCATCTTCTTTTCATTCTTTGAAGTTTGAGTTTTCGGATGGTTTGTGTAGTGTGTGGTGTTCAATTTGCTTGGATCTTCGTTTGCTTCTTCGATCATGTACTTCTCATCTAACTTTGCAAGGTGCACTTCGGCAACCATGTTATCAATTGGGTCACACCGGAATAGCGAGTGATTCTCCGGTGGATGCTTCATTGCTTCCTCTAGGCTGAAACTTACGACTCTCCCATCTATTTCAAATGAATAGGTTCCCGAGTAGGCATCTAGCTTAAATCTAGAAGTTCTCAAGAATGGTCTTCCAAGTAGAATAGATGATGCTCTTTCGGTTTCGCTTGATGGCATTTTAAGGACATAAAAGTCAATTGGGAACACCAATCCTTTGATATTCACCAATACGTCTTCCGCAACACCCGTTACGGTTATTATGCTTTTATCCGCTAGGACAAATCTTGCCGTCGACCTTTTTAGTGGTGGTAACTTCAATACCCGGTAGACGGAGAGTGGCATGATGCTAACACATGCTCCGAGGTCACACATACAATCTATAAATTGAACTCCATTGACGGTGCAAGTGACCATACAAGGGCCCGGATCATCACACTTCTCGGGCAGTGCTCCCATTAAAGCGGAAATAGAACTCCCCAATGGGATGGTTTCCAATTCAAGAATTCTATCCTTGTTAATGCATAGATCTTTGAGGAATTTCGCATATCTAGGAACTTGATGAATAACATCAAAGAGGGGAATGGTTACCTCAACTTTCTTGAACATTTCTACCATTTTCGGATCGAGTTCTATGCGCTTTCTAGCTTTCTTTGCAAGTGTTGGAAATGGAAGTGGTTGAGCAATTTCTTCTTCTTCCAAAGTTCTCTTGGGCTTGGCTATCTCTCTTGTTGGTTGGGCTTCATCCTCAACTATGACTTGTGGTGTCTCCTCTTCCTCTACCTCTTCCATATCTATTCCCTCATCCTCTTGGGTGGTCGTGATGGGATTGGGATCCTTTGCTTCTTTCTCTTTTAATTGTGTTCCGGATCTAAGGGTGATAGCATTGATACCCCCCTTCGGATTGGGTTGAGGTTGAGAGGGAATGACGCTTTGGATTGGGGGTTGAGGGGTGGAATTTGATGATGTATCCATGCGTGCAAGAAGAGCTTGTAGTGTAGAGGTGAGGCCGGTGAGACCGGAAGCAAGTGTGTTTTGTAGTTCCTTTTGGCCTTGAATAATGGTCCGGAGTGTTTCGTCTTGGTTGGAGGAAGTGGTTGTATATGTGAGTTGAGGAGCTTGTGATTGGTTGGGTGGTGGTCTTTGATGTGGTGGTTGGTATGTTTGGTAGTTTCTTTGTGGGTTTTGTTGATTGTATGGTGGCCGATTTTGTGAGAAATTTTGTGAGTTGTTGTTCCATCTTTGACCTCCTCCGTTGTTGTTGTTGTCCCTATTTCCTTGTTGGTGATTGTCTCTCCAATTTTGATTAGGGTACCCTCCCCCTTGATTGTAGCTTCCTCCTTGATAAGGGTGCCCTTGGTTAGAATTACCGCCTTGGTAGTATCCTTGATTTGGGCGGTCATAGAAATTATGGGTAGCCGCCAAAGTGTTGTCTTCTTGAAGGCTTGGACACTCATCCGTGTAGTGAGAATAGCAAGAACAAATGCCACATACTTTTTGAGGGACCAATTGTTGGTTGTGTTGTTGAGGGGGTGGGGGTTGTTGTTGGTATGATTGAGGTTGTTGTGGTTGTTGTTGGTTCAGTTGGAGTTGCCTCAAGATGGATGTCATTTCACTCAAAGATTGAGTTAGAGCGGTGGTTTCACTACTAGTTGATACCTCATTCACGGTTCTTGGACGGTTGACTCTTCGTCTCATATGTTGATTGGATTCGGCTAAGTCAATGATAAGTTGCCATGCTTCCTCCGCTATTTTATATTTGGACAAAGAACCATTGCTAGAGGTGTCCAAGAGAGTTCTATCTTGCTCTCGCATCCCTTGACATATGTATCCAAGTAATACTTGAGTATCAAGCATGTGATTGGGGCATGCGTCTAGTAGCTTACGAAACCGTTCCCAATACTTGTAGAGTGGTTCCGTCTCACCTTGCACAATACAAGACATTTCTTTCCTTAGCCTATCCATCTTCTCCGGAGGCAAGAATTTATCCAAGAATCCTCTTCTAAGTAGGTCCCAATCGGAGGTAACTTCACTAGATAGAGTGTAGAACCATTCTTTAGCCTTGTCTTCAAGAGAGAAAGGGAAAGCAAACAACCATATGGCAACCTCATCGGACCCTTCCCGTCTAGTAGTTGAGCATATGCGATGGAAGTCCTTGAGATGTCGAATAGGGTCTTGTGCGGGAAGCCCGTGAAACTTGGGTAGGAGATTGATCAAAGCGGTCTTTAATTCAAAGTTAGCATTCAAGTTGGGGTGAGTTACATGAAGGGGTTGAAGGACATAATCCGGTGCACCCGCTTCCTTGATAGTAACTCTTCTCGGATCATCCATTGTATTAGTACCTAGGACAAAAGAAGATTTGTTAGTGAGATTGATGGGAGTAGGATTAATGCCTTCTTTGAGTGACGGTTCAATGTTCACTTCTAGTAAGGTGGTTGAGGTAGTGAAAGCCTCTTCCCATGGTTGCGGAGGTGAAAACCTCTTCACCTTTCCCAAACTTTAGCCGCCTCCGAGCTTGTCTAATATGAAACAAAGTTCGTTCTATTTCCGGATCAAAAGGGACTAAGCTCGGATTCGGTTGTGAACACGTCATGCAATGAAGGGGAAATGAAATTCATGGTAACGATGAGGGTTAGTCACTTGAACAAATTACAATGAAATGTAGCTATGTACATATGCACACACTCAATCCAAACAATAACATGGCACACTAAGCAAATTCCCCGGCAACGGCGCCATTTTAAATGATTTTTTGTCGGTATAGAAATTATCAAGTAATCAATCGTAGTATAGTCTAAACCGGCGCAAAATCCATCATCAAACAAATCTACAATCTATAAAGTCACAAGTCCTAGCTTCACCTCATGGGAATCTAGCTTTTGTGCACTCCAAGTCAATTAGCACTCCCTACTTCCAAATCAACAATTGACATAACTATTCAACTTCTTCTAATGATCCAACCCTATGCCAAGTGAGAATTTTCTACTCCATAACTAGTGTTGACATTTCTCGAACATGTGATGAGCAAGAAAGAAAGTCATAGTAAAATGAGAAGAAAAGTAGAATTAAAGGTATTGCAACATAAGGAACTAACAACAAATGTCAAAGAGCAACAATGAGGATCAAAATCTCAAAGTACTAATGAAATCCAAAATCGTAAAGTTGAATCCTAAATCCAAGGAATTTTAGCAATTACAACTACAACTTGAAATTGGAGAAGAAAACCTATTACATGAACAAAGTGAAGTGAAAATTGCAATGGATCTCACCAAAGAGTGAGTGAAAATTCAGAATTTTGATGAAGAAGAACCCTAGTAAGAACTTGAGTCCTCTCTCTCTTCCCCCAAGAGTGAAACTCTCTCCCCCAAAAATATCTAAAAAACTAGAAAATGAACTAAGTGTCTTTGACCCTTGCTCCCCTGGTCTTCTTAAACTTTTCCCGCCAATACACTCCCCAAAAATTAGGATCTCCAACCAACTCCACGCCTGAGTCACGTGACTTCTTAAAAAATCATCTTCGAACAACGCCTGAATCATGTGACTTCTTAAAAAAATCACATTCGAACATCGGCGCGTATGCGCAAGGTGCGCGCGCGCGCCATGGATGCATTTTGGAGTGTACGCGGAGGCGAGACGTACGCGTGCGCGCCCAAGAAGATCATGGCTTAGCCGCTACGCAAGCCAACTCGTGGCTTGACTTTTGGCTTCGGCTTCTAGTTATTCTATCCACGCGGACGCGTCAAGTGCGCGCACGCGCCCATGCCAAGATTTCCAAAGCTTGATTCTCTTGCTCCCTTCCTTTGCTCCCATCTTCCTTCTCTCTTCCGGTCCACTCCTGCCCTGTATTCTGGAACCACTTAACACACGGGTCACGGCATCGAATGGCATCGAGAGAGGATTAGAAATGTATCTATTTTAGTGCAAAATAAGTATGTTTTCATCCATGGTGCAAAACTAGGAAAGGAATGCAAATCCTTGTATTTTCATACAGAAAGTGTGTGGAATCATTGATAAAACCCTTGAAATTAGCACAAGATAAATCCTCAAAATGGGGTTTGTCACATACGCGCACGCGTGGATGATGAAGTCGCAAGGCGACGCGTACGCGTGACATGACGCGTACTCGTGGATAGCAAAAAGCCAAGCGATGCGTACGCGTGACCCATGCGTACGCGTCGATGCTCGCATGTGACTTCATTAAAGTGAAAATGTTGGGGGCGACTTCTGGGCTTCCCAGGCCCAAATCCAACTCATTTTCTGAGCCTATTACATGCAGAATTGAAGGGGGATGAAAGCGGGAATCATTCATACACTTAGTTTTTGAGAGAGATGTAGAATTCTAGAGAGAGAGGCTCTCTCCTCTCTCTAGATTAGGGTTCTTAGTTTTTTTCTTTTAGATCTAGATCTACTTCTTCTCTTGCTTTAATTTTCCTTTATCTCTACTTGTTCTAGCACTTTACTTCTCTTGTTGTTTCCTTTATTTTGTTAATTTTAGTTCATGCACTCTTATGTGGATCTCTCTTTCCTTTCAATTCAATTTATGATTTTCATGTCTTTTTATATTTGCTTTATTTTTCTATTGTTGATTTCTTGCCTTTGTAGTTAGAACTTTCTTTAATTCTTGCAATTAATGATGTTTACTTTTATTGCCTTCTATGTGTTTGTAGAAATGTTTTTTTTTAGCCATAGCTTAGATTTTCCTTCTCTTGGCTTGTGTTGAGTAATTAGTAACACTTGAGTTATCAACTCTTTTGTTGATTGATAATTAGAAGTTGCTAGTCAATTTGAATGTCATTAAAGCTAGTCTTTCATTATGATTTGGCTAGGACTTGTGATCTCAAATTGATTATCTCCACTTGACTTTCCTTCATAGTTAGAGGTTAACTAAGTGGAGCAATGAACGATTCTTGTCACAATTGATGATGATAATGAGGATAGGACTTCTAATTCTTATTCCTTGCCAAGAGCTTTCTTAGTTGTTAGTTTATTCCCCTTGTCATTTACATTTCTTGCTCATTATTCAAAACCCCAAAACATACTTCATAACCAATAACAAGAACACTACCCTGCAATTCCTTAAGAGATGACTCGAGATTTTAAATACTTCGGTTTATTTTTATTGGGGTTTGTTACTTGTGACAACCAAATTTTTTATTGAAGGAATTATTTGTTGGTTTAGAACTATACTTGTAACGAGATTTCAATTGAGAAATTCTTTACCGACCGACAATTTTCGTTCATCAAAATATCAAATCAAATTTGGGAGGTTGTGTGAAGTCTACTTCAACATCGACTTCACATCCAATGGAAGAGTCTTCAACAAGGTCACCGCTGTCACTTGGTGTTGAGTTGTCTTCAATGATCTCAATTTCATGTCCAATGGGAGGGGATTCAATTGTGGATAGGAATTCATCAATGATTGAATCCATCTCTTGATCAACCTCTTCTAAGTCTTTAACCATGACATGCCTTGGAGATTGTACACCCTCCTCAACATCAATTTTAAACTTCTTGGAAGAGGGCTCCATGATGCTACACTCCCATGGACTTTCAACATCTCCCAAATCTTCAACCACTTCTTCCTCTTCTTCAACAATCATGGCTTCCTCCAATTGTTCCAATACAAAATCTAACTCCTTATTCTTCACCGAATTTTTCAATCTCTCCCTCATGCTACACTCTTCAATTGATTCTCCATATGTGGCTATGGAAGTGCTTTGAGTATTAAAACATTGGGAGGCTAAAGTGTTTACTACCTTGGTCATGGTAGCCACAAAGTCTAGTGTCTCCCTTTGTATTTTCCTTTACCCTTGAAGTAACAAAGTGATGGAATCATCCATTGGGGCTTGGGGTGGATAGGAGGGTTCATTGTTTGGAAGGAAGGGTTCATAATAGGGAGGTGGTTCTTCTTGATAAGTGTATGGAGATGGTGTGTATTGAGGTGGTTCTTGGGAGTATTGATATTGTGGTGGTTCCATATATGATTCATATGGCTCAAAAGGTGGTTGGTATGGTAAATATGGATTAGGATCATATAGAGTTTTTGATGAAAAGGGGCTTGTGAGTATGGTTGATGGCTATGTTGAGGATATGGCTCATAGGCATATGGTGGTGGTTCTTGATAGTCACAAGGAGGATCACCATAACCATTTGATTGGTATGCATCATAGAATGGCTCTTGTTCATAGTGCATTGATGGAGGTTGTTGCCAAGAGGATTGATCATATGCATATGGCTCCTCCCACCCTTGATTGTTCCATCTTTGATGTATATCTTCATTGTAATCTCCATTTCCTACAACATAATTAGAACCAAACTCATAGCCAAAAGGATGAGAATTGATAGTAGTAAGAGAAAATAAAAACAAAACTAACAAGAAATAATGAAAATAAACTCCTACAACTACCAAAAACTAACAAAGAAATAAAAGGCAAACATATTCACAATATTCACATATATACACTAACCAATAACAAGGCACACAATTGCAATTCCCCAGCAACGACGCCATTTTGATGAACGGAAATTGTCGGTCGGTAAAGAATTTCTCAATTGAAATCTCGTTGCAAGTATAGTTCTAAACCAACAAATAATTCCTTCAATAAAAAATTTAGTTGTCACATGTAACAAACCCCAATAAAAATAAACCGAAGTATTTAAAACCTCGGGTCGTCTCTCAAGGAGTTGCATGGTAGTGTTCTTGTTATTGGTTATGAAGTATGTTTTGGGGTTTTGAATAATGAGCAAGAAATGTAAATGACAAGGGGAATAAACTAATAACTAAGAAAGCTCTTAGCAAGGAATGAGAATTAGAAGTCCTATCCTCATTATCATCATCAATTGTGACAAGAATTGTTCATTGTTCCACTTAGTTAACCTCTAACTATGAAGGAAAGTCAAGTGGAGATAATCAATTTGAGATCA
Source organism: Arachis duranensis (assembly GCF_000817695.3). Taxonomy (NCBI): domain Eukaryota; kingdom Viridiplantae; phylum Streptophyta; class Magnoliopsida; order Fabales; family Fabaceae; genus Arachis; species Arachis duranensis. The sequence goes on along the minus strand of NC_029775.3, from coordinate 3,979,273 downwards.
CAAGTCCTAGCCAAATCATAATGAAAGACTAGCTTTAGTGACATTCAAATCGACTAGCAACTTCTAATTATCAATCAACAAAAGAGTTTGATAACTCAAGTGTTACTAATTACTCAACACAAGCCAAGAGAAGGAAAATCTAAGCTATGGCTAAAAGAAACATTTCTACAAACACATAGAAGAAAATAAAAGTAAACATCATTGCAAGAATTAAAGAAAGCTGGAACTACAAAGGCAAGAAATCAACAATAGAAAACTAAAGCAAGTATAAAAAGACATGGAAATCATAAATTGCATTGAAAGGAAAGAGAGATCTACATAAGAGTGCATGAACTAAAATTAACTAAATAAAGGAAACAACAAGATAAGTAAAGTGCTAGAACAAGTAGAGATAAAGGAAAATTAAAGCAAGAGAAGAAGTAGATCTAGATCTAAAAGAAAAAAACTAAGAACCCTAATCTAGAGAGAGGAGAGGCCTCTCTCTCTCTCTAGAAATCTACATCTCTCTCTAAAATTAAGTGTATGAATGATTCCCGCTTTCATCCCCCTTTAATTCTGCATGTAATAGGCTCAGAAAATGAGTTGGATTTGGGCCTGTGAAGCCCAGAAGTCGCCCCCAGTATTTTCACTTTAATGAAGTCACGTGCGAGCATCGACACGTACACATGGGTCACGCGTACGCGTCACTTGGCTTTTTGCTATCACGCATACGCGTCATGTCACGCGTACGCGTCGCCTTACGACTTCATCATCCACGCGTGCGCGTATGCCACGCGTGCGCGTATGCCACGCGTGCGCGTCGGTGTTAGCACTCCAAATTCTTGTTTTTCCATGATTTCTCCACTTTGCATGCTTTCCTCTTCATTCATTTGATACATTCCTAGCTAGCCTTTTCAACCTGAATTCACTAACAAACACATCAAGACATCTAGTGGAATCAAAGGTGAATCAAAATTAGCAAATTAAGGCCTAAAAAGAATGTTTTCACTTTCAAGCACAAATTAGGAGAACATCATAAAATCATGCCATTTCATTGAATAAATGTGAGAAAAGTTGATAAAATTCCCTAAATTAAGCACAAGATAAACCCTAAAAATGGGTTTTATCAGTTATCTCACTTGATTCCTCCCCAAAATCTCCCTGGTGGTCGAGAGCTCTCCACGGGCGGCCCAACAAGTGGTATCAGAGTTGATGGTTAATCGGTCTGGTGGTTTTAAGGGGTATTCAAGGTGAAGCATCGAAAGTTTTCCCGACAAAGGTGGTTCGAGCGGCGGTGTGATCGACGAATACTCATGGTGGAAGAGTTAGAAAGAGGGAGAGTTGGTGCTTGATGTGGAGGCTCACACTTGAGGGAGAGGTTGTTAATGTTGTAAGTGTGAGGAGTATGATTGGTATGATAAGTATGTATAGTATGAATATCCACACCTACGGAGTCTTGCAATTGAGTGGCATGGTATGCATTATTCACATCCGGCTGCTTTCAAGCAAATTCGTAGTCGCTAGTATCGCTAAAATTGAATTTGTAGAGCAAATGGCGAGGCAGGGAAGAGCAATCGCCCTCTTCAATATTGGGATCCACCAGCCTGATTGTGTAATTTTTGTAATTAATGGCTTCCACTTTGTACTCAGCTTCCTTTGGTAACCACAACATGGCAACATCCTTCACACATTCTAGCTCGTACATGCTGATCCCGCAATTCTTTGGGTCGCCTTTCAATCGAAATGAATGGCTTATGTTGCTGAGTTTGCCACACCGTGAAATGCAAGTTTCTTAGGAGAAGCACAAGCTTTTACATCATCAACACCAACTAACTGAATGCTTTTAAAATCATCTCCACTTCTTTGCTTATGTATGGTTTGTGTATTATCTCTAATAATTTAACTAGTTAGTGTTTCCTTCTAAACATGCCTCACTTTAGTTTAATGCAATGGCTGTAGTGGAGAAGATGGATATAGCACTCATAGTGGAGAAGAAGGGATAAACTGGGAGTCTGGGACTATATATATAGGCCGAGCTTTGTTAATGTTGCAAGTGTGAGGAGTGCATTTAGTTAGTCCCACATCAAAGAAAGCAAGGAAGAGTGAGGAGTTTATAAGATGAGAGATGCATTAACTTACTACCTTCAGGTTTTGAGTTGGATGTGGTGTCTTTTCATTTTATGTTATCTCACTTGATTCCTCCCCGAAATCTCTCTGATGGTCGAGAGCTCTCCACGGGCGGCCCAACAAGTGGTATCAGAGCCGATGGTTAATTGATCTGGTGGTTTTAAGGGATATTCAGGGTAAAGCATCGAAAGTCGCAAGTGTGAGGAGTGCATGAAGTTAGTCCCACATCAAAGAAAGCAAGGAAGAGTGAGGAGTTTATATGATGAGAGACCCATTAACTTACTACCTTAAGGTTTTGAGTTGGATGTGGTGTCTTCTCATCATATGTTATCTCACTTGATTCCTCTCCGAAATCTCTCCGGTGCTCAAGAGCCCTCTACGGGCGCCCCAACAAGTGGTATCAGAGCCGATGGTTAATCAGTCTGCTTGTTTTAAAGGGTATTCAAGGTGAAGCATCGAAATTCTTCCCGGCAAAGGTGGTCCGGGCGACGGTGTGATGGACAAATACTCATGGTGGAGGAGCTAGAAAGAGGGGGAGTTGGTGCTTGATGTGGAGGCTCACACTTGAGGGGGAGATTGTTAGTGTTGCAAGTGTGAGGAGTGCATGAAGTTAGTCCCACATCAAAGAAAGCAAGGAAGAGTAAGGAGTTTATAAGATGAGAGACCCATTAACTTACTTCCTTAACGTTTTGAGTTGGATGTGGTGTCTTCTCATCTTATGTTATCTCACTTGATTCCTCCCGAAAATCTCCCCGGTGGTCGAGAGCTCTCCATAGGCGGCCCAACAAGTGGTATCAGAGCTGATGATTAATCGGTCTAGTGATTTTAACGGGTATTCAAGGTGAAGTATCGAAAGGCTTCTCGGCAAAGGTGGTTCGGACGATAGTGTGATGGACGAATACTCATGATGGAGGAGCTAGAAAGAGGGGGAGTTGGTGCTTGATGTGGAAACTCACATAATATACATGAGCTGCAACACTAGCGTCAGAGAATATCAACGTGAATATGAGTCTTTTTCTTCTCGTCATCGGTGCTTGGATTCACGTACCTATGTTGTTGTTGGGGACTTGACGACGAAACGGTGGAAGTCTGGTTGCCATGTCAAGCTAATTGCTGCCACATCTGCACACTTACCTCCCCTTGTTTCATACGCCGGTATTCACAGGTCCTTGGCTTACGGATTTGAGTTGTTGTGGTTGCACCTTCACTACCATCAGTATTGCAGACCCAGAACTTGCTACTTCAACCTCACCACTCAGAATCCCTCCTGCTTTTCCTATTGTGACGCTCTCTTTGGAATTTCAATTTATTGTGGTAAACAACTACTCACTCTCTTCTTTCTGTCTCTTTTTTTAGTATTCTCTTCATTGCGATAAATAACTACTCATTCTATATATAATAACTATTTTTTTCTATTGTAGGAATTTGAAAATTCTTTCAGAGGTTCACTGAAGGTAGAAATTATTATATTTCTTCTTATCTACATCTGCGGAATTTAAATGTTATTATATTTAGTACAGAAAGTAAAATTTTGAAAAGAAATATCTGTATTAATACTTAACCTTATGTTTTGTATATAAAAATAGATTATATTTTATGTACAATTTTTAAAAGTTATAAGTATTTTTAGAAGTATCTAAAAAGATCATTTTTAAATTAAAATTCATATCTATATCTATTAAAATTATTTTAAATTTTAAAAATAATTTTATCAAAATATGAGTGAAATAATATCTAATTAAAAAGCTAAAATTAATTGTAAATAATGCGATCATAATAGAATACATAAACAAAAATATTTTAGTACTTTGATTACTAATTTGACTTTTTTTTTCTTCTTCAAATTATGTGTTTTCTTTTATTCGTGGAGGTAAGATGTTAAATCTTTTATTTATGGTAAATTTTATTTAATTTTTTTAAAATAATAAGTAATTTACTTTTCATAATGTGTTAATTTTTAATTGGATAATATTTTAATCTGATAATTAACTGTATTTATAATTTAAATTATTTTATGTCCATCATTCTAATGACTATGATGGGTACTACAATTTAATTATATAAAATGACTCGTGAATATTTATCATTCAACTATCATAGAGTATTATTATAAAAAATTAAAAATAGCAGGGCTAAAGTGCATGTTTTTCTCTAAAACCAATATAAAATTTCTTGATCTTAATGTAGAAAATTAAAACACTTTGAAATGAAAGTAATGATATACAACTTTAAAGAAGTAAAATTAGAACAATAGTGTCATATTATCTTCTAGTATAGGAAGCTAGATTGTTTAGTACTTTCTGCATATAATCTATATATGCATCCGTGTGGTGGAGTCTGAAGAGACATAATAATGATAAGTGTTCTTCGATTACACTGTACATGAAAGAATAAGTTTTGATTATTAATATTTAAAAAAATTATATAATTATTAATTTTAAATAATAATTTAATTATAAAATAGTTTATTATAGTTAAAATATTAACCCTAATTAAATTAAAATAATTTAAGTTATAAATATAACTTTTATTTATTGTTTCAGTTATTTTTTTATTTTCATCAGTAATTAGTAACGATAATGATTGTTAATCTATCTGTTCAGGAGTGCACAATTTCAGATCAATTTTCGAAAACTCTTTTGACTACTCATTGATGATGGCTGGAAAGACCATAGTAAATACAGTCGGACTCAGGATTTTGATAGGAACAATAATTTTTGTTGTGTTTATCATTTGTCAATGGCAAAGAAGACACATGTCATCATATGAGAATATCGAAATATTCTTACAAAATAATAATAATCTGGTGCCAATAAAATATTCGTATAGAGAAATAAAAATGATGACAAAAAATTTTAAAGAAAAATTAGGTAAAGGTAATTTTGGTTCTGTATACAAAAGGAAGTTATGAAGTAGACCTTTTGTAGCAGTAAAGATATTAGATACATTTAAATCTAATGAACAAGATTTCTTTAGTGAAATAATGACCATCAGAAGAATTCACCATATAAATGTGGTGAGATTGGTTGGATTTTGTGTCGAAGGATCAAAACGTGCTCTAATGTGTGATTTCATGCCTAATAATTCCTTTGATAAATATATTCTCTCTAAAGAAAAAAAAAATATTTTTTTAAGTTATAAGAAAATATATGAAATATCATTGAAAATTGCTATAGGTATTTCTTATCTTTATGAAGGGTATGATATGCAAATTTTGCACTTCGACATTAAACCACATAATATTTTTTTAGATGAAAATTTTATTTCTAAAGTTTCTGATTTTGAATTAGCAAAATTATATCTTAGAAATAATAACATTGTAAGTGTGACCGATAGAAGAAGAATAATTGGATACACTGCACCCGAATTGTTTTACAACAATATCAGAAGAGTCTCGTACAAAGTTGATGTATATAGTTTTAGAATGTTGTTGATGGAAATGGCAAATAGAAAGAAGAATTTGAATCCGCATGCAGAAAATTTAAGCAGCGTATTCTTTCCTACCTAGATTTATAATCAATTCAGCAACAACTATATCACAAAAAATGAGAAGAACATATTTAAAAAGATGATAATTATTGTACTATAGTATATCTAGTTAAAACTCTCTGATCGTCCTTCAATAAAACAGGTTGTGAAGATGCTTGAAGGAAAAGTTGAAGACCTAACAATGCCTCCAAAGACTTTTTTATATTCAAGTGACTAAAAAGAACTTAATTTAAAACTAGACCAAATATCAATATCACATTATGATTCAGAATGTACTGTATCAAAGATTGAAGAAAACTTTTAGTATTCTACTTGTAAAAGTTTTTAGTAGCCTACTTTAATTATTTATTATTAAGTTATTATTTATTATTCTCCTTTTTCACTAAGTATTTATACTTTACTAAGACAAAATGATAAATATTTTAAAGATATTTTGCTTTACTTACAGTATATTTGTTAAAATGTTTGATATAATAAAAAGATAAAAATTTTATCTTTTTATTAAAAATAAATAGAGTTTTTTAAACATTTATAATGTATTTTATTTAAAATTTTTAGTTCAAGAGAATTTATGAGATTAAAATTTTAAAATGATCCTTGAGATTAGACCTAATGTTCTATATACTAAAATAATTCTTAAAATTTTAATTGTACTGTTAAAATCTGAGATTGAGCTCCAAACATCTTAATATATTCTATATACTAAAATAATTCTTAAAATTTTAATTGTACTATTAAAATCTGAGATTGAGCTCCAAACATCTTAATATAACCCTTTTGTTCCTTTTCGACATTAAAACATCAATCAGAATGATATGATGTGACACCATCATTACTATGCTAGACACATAACAGATAATTAACTGACATGACAAACAAATATTGATAAGCCAATGTGATTCTTAGTTTCTTTTTAATTAATAATGTGTCTATTGATTCTCTTCTATTTACTAATAAATAGATATAAAAATAATAAAGATTGAATTGGTCATTTTTGTATTCTCATTGTATATAGTATAAATATATAGTATAGATATATGCTATTAAGTCAGTGATTATTATTCTTAAATTAAAAATAAAACAGATTGGACTTGAGAGGTGAATCATTAATTTTGAGTTGTCGGCAGCGTTGATTAAGTTTCAAACTAAATAATTACTAAAAGAAGTAATTTGAAAAGAAAAGAGGGTAACTAATTAATAATAATAATTGAAAAAATATATGGAACCAAGAGACTACTAGTAAAAAATAAAACAAAACTACATTAATTTATATTAATAATTAATTTTAAATTTTTTAAATTCAAAATTTAAAAAATTTAAAATTGATTAAGTAAACTTAATTAAAACCTATAAATACCTTTTTCTTCTCTCTCACATTAACCTACCTATCTTCAACAATTACACACACAGACCTCTCTCTCTCACCGTCAGACCCTCTCCGCCTCTCCACCACGACCTACTCCTCTTCTTGAAGTAGCTAGAAGGCGGTGTGTTGGAGAGACTTTGCACCAGCAGGGGATCGGAGGCGTTGATTGAGTCGGTCCAATATGACGTGAGCGACGTGGAGGGGGTTGGTGTCAAAGCAATCGGTAGCACGGATGAGCTCCTTTATGAAATCGAAACCGGTGGCGGGAGAATTATTGGAGGTGTCCTGGAGAAGGTGGTCGAGGGTGGCAGTGGCGTTGGCATAGTTGTAGGACATGGTTTGGATGTCTGGAAATTCGGAGTGTGGATTGAAAGAAGGAGAGAAATCAGGGACATGAGGGAGGGTGGTCTTGAACAAGGGTGGGTTGGAGTCTTCGTGGAATTCAAGGTCCTTTACGATGGAATTCCAATCAAGATTGTGCAGTACATGATCCTTGAGCTGATTAAAGAGAAATATAAAAAAAACATTCATTTAATATGAAAAAAAGCATCCTAATATTTAATAAAAGAAATATTCAGTTATATTTTAATAAAAATAATTAAATATCTAAAAAATTTAAAAAAAATATGAAATTTTTAAAGAAATAGAGACATTCACATTTGCAATATAAAAAAATTTAAAAAATATATAAAAAAACATTCATTTAGTATGAAAAAGAAACATTCTGATATTTAGCAGAAGAAATATCCATATATATTAACTCGTAGAAATTTTAGATTTATCCAAAAATATTTGGCTAATTTTTTGCTAATACACTTTTGGTTTTCTAACATTGTTTGGTAATAATAATTTCATTTGACTTTTTTAAGCAGAATCCTGATATTTGTACGTTCACATGCCTTTGAATTTCGGGAGATATACAATATTAAATCAAATGACGATTATTATTGTGTTTAATTAGCTCGATAATAAAGTTAAATAAAGCAAGTAATTCTACTTCAATTTTGAAAAAATTTTGAAACGGTCCTCTGTATGTGAAAGCAAAGTTTGACCAACTAAATTGTATATTTTGGGATTATGATTGTGTCCAGCAATGTTTTTCAGATGAATGTAATAAGTAACAACATATTATTCTTTGTTGTTTGGAATTCACAAAATGTTGACATCAGAGACAAAAAGCAGTAAAAGGTTAAAGGTCCATACTTGCTTTTTCTCTATGTGACACTATGTATGTGAACTTTTCATTACTCACAAATTATTGTTCTATAATTAAATTTCGTTTTTGCTATAATTATTAGTATCTAAAAGTTTAATACTTAATTGCCTAAAAATATTAAATAATTAATATTTAATTTAAAAATAAAAATATTAAATATTTAAAATTTATTATAAAAGATAAATCAGATAAAAATTCGACACCAAATTAAATAATCGAAATTGGTCATAATTACTATACCTCCAGTTTCGTTTCTTTCACATCCTAAGGTAGTAGTGTATGTTGCCGGCAATAGCCACCACCTTGAATATTGATTGCTTTAAAATTCCATAATATAATGAAACCCAACTTAAACTACATCCAATTATAACGCATTAATTATAATGGACCCTTGACAGTGTAGAAAAAAGAAAACATAGCTCTAGGAAGGTGAAAGGAAATTACCAAAAGAGCTAGGCAGGCGGCGGCAGCGGCTTAACTAATCAACCACCTAATAAATTAGCCACACGTACCTCATGGCTATTTTGAAAATTTGAATTACCAAACATTACTCCCTATTCTGACTAGTATGAACATAAGGGTAAATAATTTTTCTAAAAAAGGGTGAATTAATAGTAAGGACCATTAGTAAAGGTTAATTAAAAAAAAAGACCAAATATGTTAAAATTTAAATTAGTAATAAGGACTATAATAATAAATTCTATTTGAAAAGAAAGATAATCTTGTTTTTATTAAATGACAATGTTATCTTATAATATAGCATTTCTCTCTCATCTATCATATTTTACTTTTTTTTTAATTAAATTCTTAAATTCATAATTTTACTACCTATATATTAACCTTTTTATTATATCTGTAATCCATGAATTTAGACCCAATTCATTTTATCCTATTATTATGGATTAGATGAACATTTTAGCTTATTTATAATCTCTTCGTTAGTTTTGTGTGTTTTATTTATTTGGAGAAGTCTTTCACTTAAATCAATTACATAAAAGATCGATGAATAAATATAAAAAATTTACTTTTTATTAGCTAACGCTAATTATTTTTTTATAATAAATTTATTATTTTAACTCTTATTTTTTGAAAGATTTAGAATTTAAAAAATTAAAATTTAAAATTTAAAATTTAAAAAATATAGAATTGAAAAAAATTGACTCCTGATTAAACTCGATAAAAGATTAATAAAATTTCATAAGTTTTTTCATCTAAAAAATTTATTTGTCATTGACAATCACGTACATAGACTAGCTCCCAATTAATGATATTTTAGATTGATGGAATCAGCTCATTCAAAATCAATTATAGCTCTTTGTTTGTAGTTTACGGTATTTTTTTAATTTAATAAGTCAAGGACTAATCTATCACAGATTTAAATTTTATTTAAAGATTTATTATTGGCTAATAAATTATTGCATATATAAAACTGAATTTAAATCCCTAATATTTATTGAATCTCCTCCTTGCAGCTCTTTTGATAGTATGGATCATCTTATTAATAATATTAAGAATAATAACATTAAGAGATAGTATGGATCATCTTATTATAATTTTTTTTTTGTCCTTATTCTCAAATAAATTTTATTAGGTCCTTTATAATAATTTAGTTTAATTGATCTTTTTCAATAATAAATATGTGATAATGATCCTTTATGTTAATTTTTCTAAAAAAAATAATAATAAAAAAATAAAGTATACTTTCTTTTATAATTTTTAGTTTTTTATTTTGAGAATATAATTTAATTGTTAAACTCTAACTTATTATTATTGTCATAAATTAATAAATTATTCAAAAAATTTATTTTTTTTATTCATTCAATTTTATTGGACAAAGTTTTATTTGGTTCAACTATTACAATCATAGAACTCAGAAAATTTTTTACCAAGATTTGTTGGATTATTTGTTGACTAATAATTAATTTACAAGTATTTAAATCATATTGGATATGTATTCAACTAATACCCTAAGGTATTATGTGTCTAAAATCAAAATATAATAAATATTTTGTTAATGACTATAATAGTTACAGGTCAAAAAAAATTTTAATACTATATTCATCATCATGAGAATATCCTATTGACAAATATATGATAAATAAAAATTTTTAAAATGATTTAATTCAATGATAATATCTCTATATGTATCATCTATATTAATTTAATAATGAGATCTATTAATTTTTCTACTGAAAACCATTATTTATTTATTTATATATATATCCAAATTATTATTTTTTTGATAATCTTACAANTGCATAATAGATTAAATTCTCCTGATGCTATTTATTTCCAATAATATCATCTTCTAAGATGCATGTATGTCACCATCCTTATTTTTATTCTTCAAATTTTTTTCTCTTACACAATCTTACTCACCTACAGTTTACACATAAAGAGGGACTCTTGTAAAGTGTAAACTTTTAAAATACTTTACTCGTTTAATTTATCTCTAATACATATAGAAAGTGTCTTACATTTTTTTTTCTTTCAATCATTATCTAAGTCATCCAACATTTAAACTTTATTTCACCCAAGTGTACTAATAATCACGCAGCGGCGGAGCTTGAAAAAAATTTTTGAAGGAGCAAAAATCTTAATAAAAATTTATATAATGGTATTTATATTAAAATAAAATTTATAAATATAATTATTTTATTTTTAAATTTATTATTAATATGTAAGATTATATATGATTAAGATTAATAAAAAATAATTCTGATTTTGATTAATAAAAAAATTTGTTTAGGTTAATAAGTCAATTTAATTTTAAATAAAAAATAATTAAAAAAATCAGTTTTTACATGAAAAAATAATTTTTGCATATAAAAATTTATTTTTATTTAGAAAACTAATTTTTTTATCTAAAAACTAATTTTTCTTTTTAAAAAATTAACTTTTTATTTAAATTATATAAAATCAATTATAATTTATAAATTATTTTTTAACATTTTAAAAAATTAATTTTACTTTTGATAATATTTATCTGTCAAAAGTCTTAAGATTAATTATTTTTATTACAAATTAAATAATATAATACAACAAAACAAAGTCTTAAATTTCTAATAAAAGAAAAATATCAAAATTTATTAATGTAAGCAATATTATACTATAATAGCATTAAATTTGTAAAGTTGATTTAAAATAAAATAATATTTTTTAATTAATAACTGATATTACTACTAGTTATATTATAACTTTTATTATCCTAAAAATAAAATAATGCATAAAACTACATAAGAAGCTAAATATAATTTAGTGTTACCCTTATAATGATATTTAATTTGTAACGTTGATTTAAAGATATATCACTTGTTGTTAATTTAAAAATATGCTATTTATTATGTCAAATAGGATAGAATAAAAAATTTAAAAAAATGATAAAAATAAACATAAAACTCAGATATATAAATTGAAAATATATCAATTCAATCAAACAAATAAAATTACTAATATTTTTATAAAAACTTTGGGGACATGCCCCTTATCCGGACAAAGCTCCGCCAATGTAATCACGTATATTTACTGTATTCACAAGTGATTTTTTACCAATTTTCATCAAATTAATTATACCTATGCATCTACATAGTTGGACCATATATATATATCTATAAATAAATTTTGATTTTTCTTTTTTCATGTCTTGCAAAACTAATAAATTTTTAAAGTTTTTCATCATTGTATATTTGTATTCATCGTATTGACAGTGAAAAAAACTGATTAACTGACGACCAAAGATTATAACGACCACCAATGGAGAGATCAGATACTGATTTCGTATGTTTTTGTCGCTGGCGAAGACGAGTCCAAGGAAGGCGACAACACATAATAAGAAGACAAGCTTGACTCCGACTTTCTGAAACCGTGAGTGCAAAACTGAGAGAGAAGTGAGAGACCAGAGACAAGAAAGATTGAGTGTGAGAAGGGCTTCTTCAGAGTTCAAAGAAGTGAGTGAGAGAAGCTGCTTCAGAGTTCATATTAGGATAGTTGGGGTGGTGGAGTCCTTCAACCGACGCTTTTTTTTCTTCCTTTTTCTTATAAATTAATTAAGCATGACCCGATTCGGATCACAAAATTGATTGGGTCATCATCTTTAATAAATCTTATAAAAAAATAAAAATAATTTTATATTTAGATATTTTATGTATAAATATCTTTTTATTTGT
>NC_029775.3:3962773-3966200 GCF_000817695.3 Arachis duranensis | reverse complement strand
TTACAAATATTCTATTTTTTTATAATAATATATGTATAAATTAAACTACTTTACATCAAGTCATCAACAATACATTCAAATTAAATTTTTATTTTAATTGCACACTTATTATATATTGCAGGCCACATATGTCATATTTTCCCCTTCATTATTTTAAAAGTAGAGTGAAGCTACCTACATATATAATGACTTAATGAGATATATAAATATAACCGTCCCTTATATATCGTTAATTCGTTATATATGAATCACAACCATATATATGCTATGCAGCACAAACGAATTTCAAAGGATTCCACTCGATAATGATAATATTATTAAAAAATAAAATAAAATAAAACGTGGATATGCAATTTGATTTCGACATCAAAATTTATAAGAATTTTGCTATCTTCATATAAACGTGTATCTCAGTGTCATGTGTTTGTGTCATGTTGGATGTTTTTCCAACATTATTCCCCTTCTTTTCGCGCTCACGGACGGCTAATTTTATTTATTTTTATCCCTTGGAGTTTAAGTAATTTATAATACGAAAAATCATGTTGTGGCTAATTATTTAGTGGCCAATTCTACGGTGTTTTTTATTTGTTGTTTAATTTTTGTTTAAATTAATTTTTATAATAATTTTAAAATATTTAAATTTTTTTTTAATTTTTATATTTTTAAATTTAAAATTAATTATTTAATTTATTTTAATAATTAGACAATCTCTTTTAGACACCATAATAAACACCTTATTTAATTCTACCACTGAAAGTGTGATCCAATTAACGCTTTCAAAGCCAGCTTGGGATAGATCAATGGGACTTTTCTTTTATATGATATCTTTTAATTTGGTTCGTTACAAGGACTAATTTGTCGTAGATCAGAATTTTATACTTTTATTTAAAAATTTGTTGTTAATCTATAGTTTACTATATACACAAGACAGAATTTGAATTATTGACACTTATTTAAACAAATAAGTGAATTAATTATTAGACAAACTCAATTTAATTAAATCAACGAGACTTAATCTTTATTTTTATCTTTATAGTAATACAAATGGGGAGCTCGTTTGCTAACGTGGCGCTCATACGTTGAGTCTGGGAGTTTATTTGCTTACGTGTCGTTACTAGAAATTTTTAGATTTATATTTATAAATTATAAATTATTATTTACTCAGGTTGTTATTTTCAAATTTTAAGTTTGGGTTGTTTTACTTAGGTTGTTATTTTTAAAATTTTAAATTGTTTTATTTGTTTGGATTATTTTACTTATGTTGTTATTTTTTAAATTTTAAATTATTTTATTTAAGTTGTTATTTTTTAAATTTTATTTAGATTGTTCTTTTTTATATTTTAACACTATTTTTTAAAAATCTGTTAATTCTTTTTAGCATAATTTTTTAAAATTTTATTGATTTTTTTTAAATTGTAGCTATATAAATTCTTTTAAAGAAATTTAGAGTTTTAAAAAAATTTACGTTAATTATTCTTCGGTTGTTACATACTAATATTACAATAAATAAATATTTACGTTAGTTTAGAATTTTTAAATTATTATTTATTTAAGTTGTTATTTTTAAATTTTAAATTTGGGTTGTTTAACTTAGTTTGTTGTTTTTTAAATTTTAAATTAAAGTCAACCAAATTTTAAAAAATTTAGTTATGATACAACTATAAAAGGATAAGTTATGAGAGATGTAAAGCACCACAATTTAAAGTACATCAATCCCTTTCTTTACATATATCCAAAATCTCCCTACTTATTCCAATGGCTGATATTCACAAAATTGCTAACATCAATCCTACAATCTACAATTTGTGTGTACGTATACGAGTGATATGGTTATGGACACTATCAAGTTACGAAAATTCTCCATTGCCATACTCAATTGAGATGGTTTGACTCAATGAAGACGCGAGTTTTCTACTAATATCCTTTTATTCATGACGCCAAAGTTATTTATTTATTTATTTAAATTAAAGTCTATGTACATTGAATTAGATATTAAATAAGTCTATATTTAACTTTTTCTTATGTTATTTTCTTTTTTAAGCAGGTATCGAATAAAGCTTAGTGTCATTGATGATTCTGACTGTGCATGTTATGTAGTCTTTGACAATGAGGCAAAACAAGTTTTGGAAGAGAGCTGTGTAGAGATACTTGATCCACTCCTATTGGTAAGATCTAACCAATATTTATTTCTAAAAGCATTAGTGAAGATATTTTTATTGGTACTTTTTATATTATTTAACGTGGTTTTTTTGTACAGAATTTGTTGCTTGAATTCTCCATTGAAGTTGTGGCCAATGATGAATCTGAATTATTGGAAAGTGCTATTACCTTTTAGGATATTGACTACACCGGTGCTTTGTTTCTAATTTCAAAGACATCCTCAATCATTGAAGGGGAGAAAGTAGAAGGTACTAAGGTATTTGTTCAAAAAATATTTTTTTTGTTCTCTCAAAATTAGATCTTAATTTTATTCAAAAAATATTAGTGAGATAAAATCAAAGGTTAGAAAGAAGTCTTTAATTTAACGTGGTTTTTTGTACAGAATTTGTTGCTTGAATTCTCCATTGAAGTTGCGGCCAATGATGAATCTGAATTGTTGGAAAGTGCTATTACACCAACTAAGTGACTATTCTCGAAGTCGGAAGATTCGAAGGTGGAAGGAGATACCTCAACTTGCAAGAAGATCAAGATTGAGAAAGAAACTTGAGAATTTGGATGCACATGTTTTGGAATCTCTTTTAGAGTCTATCTAATAGAATAATGCCAAACATATGTTTATTTTGGTGGAAACATTGTCTTTTCTTGAGTTATTATTTTTCTTTTGGTTCTTTTTGATTTTTATGTTTGGAATTTAGAATTTTTTTAAATATAAATTGAAGTTATTTGGTTATTACTTGTGATTTTATTTTTAATTTGATTCTCACCGTTGATATTCTGATAATTTTAATTTAATATTTAATGTCATAAAGTTATAAATTTTTTCTTTGAATTATTGTTGATACAATTAAGTTAGTTATTAATTTTTAATGTGTACTTATTTAAAAAAAATCTAATTATAATTTTTAATTAAAGTATTATGTTTATAATTTTAAATTTAAATTCAAATATACTTTTTTTTTGAATTTTTACGTAAGCAATTGGGTTTGAGAATATTTTTTAAAAATTTATATAATTTATAAGTTACTATACTAATTACAAAGGATTATAATAAAATAAATAGAATTATCAGTCTTATTAAGATGTGAAATTATTTATACTATTTAAAAAAATATAATACTGTTTAAATTTTAGAAAAAGTATAATAAAGTTAATATTATTTATGATGAAACTAAAAAAAATTATTTTTAAATTAACAAATTTCTATATTCCTAATGGACAACGGACGTTTGATTAGAAAATTTTATTTAAAAATTTAAAATTTATACTA
>NC_029775.3:3954287-3954716 GCF_000817695.3 Arachis duranensis | reverse complement strand
TTTATGTATTTTGATTTTCCTATTATTTATTCAATTATAAACTTTAACAGAAAATATGTTCAAAACTAATATCTCGAGTTATCTTATTAGGTAATAACCCAACACCACGTTGATCAAGGTCTCCAATTACTAATCTACATTCTGTATATAAAAAAAATGATGTTCCAATATTAGTGATATTAGTAATTCGGGTATCACACATGAAGCATATGATAGTCCATGTCATCAGACAAGTCAACAACATCTTCAACAAACATCAAATAATATCTACCAGTTACTATGTTAATATGTTTTTATTACTTAAAGACCAAACACTTAACTTTTTAATTGGTCTATTACAAACAATCATTGGTATATGCTAAATAATTATTATAGATTCATTGGAATACACAAATCGAATTAGATTGCAAAGGGATGTAAGACTGAATA
>NC_029775.3:3906394-3953442 GCF_000817695.3 Arachis duranensis | reverse complement strand
AGAGAAGTCCAAAACAGGATCCAATTTTGAGTTCTCAATATGTTGTATGCGAGGAAAGGTACAGCTGCCGTTTTGAAGCACTTGATCGGACGCTCAGGAATCTTATGTCAGTTATCGATCAACATAAGACACATAAACCATTTGGTGGGAAGATTGTTGTTCTAGGAGGTGATTTCAGACAGATACTTCCGGTGATTCCGAAAGGAAGTAGACACAATATATTAGCATCCGCTATTAACTCATCCCAGCTGTGGTCATTTTGTAAGGTTCTGAAACTACGAATATGAGGCTTCTAATGTCTTCTTTGGATCAAGATGAAGGTGAAATGAAGATATTTGCTAATTGGATACTTGATGTTGGAAATGGAAATATTATCTCTGTTGTTGGTGATGAATCAGAAGTTGAAATTCCAGATGATCTATTGATTACAACTACTGATGATCCTCTCTCTCATTTGGTAGACTTTGCATATCCAAATTTGTTGCAAAATATGTCAGATTACAGGTATTTTCAGAGTAGAGCAATTCTTGCACCCACACTTAAGAGTGTCGAGAAGGTAAATGATTTTGTCTTGACAATCTTTCCAGGGATGGAAAAGGAGTATTTGAACTCTGACACAACATGTCAAGCTGATGAGAATGAAGATGTAAAACAAGAGTGGTTCACACAAGAGTTTCTAAATGACATCAAATGTTCGGGACTACTCAATCACAAGTTGACTTTGAAGCCAGGAGTCGCTGTAATGCTGCTGCGAAACATAGACCAGACTTCAGGTTTATGCAACGGGACAAGATTAATAGTTAACAAACTTGGCAGCAACGTAATTGGAGCGACGGTAGTGACCGGTAGAAATATTAGAGATAAAGTGTACATTCCAAGAATGAACTTGATCCCTTCAGATTCAGGATTGCCATTTAAGTTCCAACGGAGACAATTTCCATTGACAGTATGCTTTGCAATGACCATTAACATGAGTCAGGAATGATTTTCTAATAAAGTTAGTAAGATATTAGGTTGTTGATAAATTTTTATTAGCTTTTTGATATAAAATTTAGGATAAAATTAACATGCTATTATTACAGTTATATATGTTCTTATTTTTTTATCTCCCTCCTTATGGTTCAAGAATATTATAAACTTCGAACTCTTCTATTCATATTTTACTTTGAATAAAGATAAAATAACATATTTAACACATTTATTATATAACGATGATGATGGTGTTATACTAAATTTAAAAAATATATGATTATAAAATATTATTTTTAATTTAATTTATCAAATTTAAATATAAGCCCGTGCATCGCACGGGTTTAACACTAGTAGTAATATAAATAGGAAGCTCATATGCTGACGTGGCGTTCATACGTTGATTCTGGGAGTTTATTTGCTTAAGTGTCGTCACTAGAAATTTTGAGATTTATACTTATAAATTATAAATGACTATTTGCTTAGGTTGTTATTTTCAAATTCAAAATTATTTGTTTGGGTTGTTTCACTTAGGTTGTTATTTTTTAAATTTTAAATTATTTTACTGAGATTGTTATTTTTTAAATTTTAAATTATTTTACTTTATCTGTAAATTTAATTCAAATTTAAATTAAAGTAAATTAAATTTAAAAAATTTTAGTCATGAGTCAACTATAAAAATATAAGTTATGAGACATATATAACACCACAATTCAAAGTACATCGATCGCTTTTTTTACATATATCCAAAATATAAAATTACTCTACTTATTCTAATGGTTGGTATTCACAAAATTGTAGAGACCAATCTTACAATTGACAATTTGTGTGTATGTATACTACCAAGTTACGGTTATGAATACTACCAAGTTACGAAAATTCTTAATTGCCATACTCAATTGAGATGATTTGGCTCGATGAAGATGTGAGTTTCTTACTAATTTTTTTATATTATTTATATTATTTATATTTTATATGTTACTCTGCATTGAAAGGAGATCTATCGGATACACCTACACTTTTCCTCAACCTAATTGATAAGACCTTTTTCTTTATCGTTGAAGTTCAAATATCTGATAATCCATATTTTTTACCTTTTTATAAAGTTAAGAAGATGATTGATAATGTAGATCTCATAAATAAATTCAAAAAGGCTCACCCTATTCAATGTACTTTTAATTAAAAAATAATTTATTTTTTACTTCCTTAGTCATTAGTAGTATCTAATTTATAAATAATAATTAATAACTAATTATAATTTTAGGATGTTGACTACACTGGTGGTTTGCTTCCAACTTCAAAAGCATTCTCAATCATTAAAGGGGGGAAGTAGAATGTGCTAAAGTATTTGTTCAAAAATGAATTTTTTGTTTGTTTGTTTTCTCAAAGTTAGAGTTTAATTTTATTCAAAAAATATTATTGACATAAAATTAAAGGTGAGAAGGATGTCTTTAATTTAATATTAGTATTTTGTACAGAATTTGTTGCTTGAATTCTTCAATAAAGTTGTGGACAATGGTGAATCTGAAGTGTTGGAAAATGCTATTACACCACCCAAGCGACTATCTTCGGAGTCGAAAAATTCGGAGGTGAAAGGAGAAACCTTAACTTACAAGAAGATCAAGATTGAGAATAAAAATTAAGAATTTGGATGTACATGTTTTGGAATTCCTTTTTAGAGTATATCTAATAGAATAATGCTAAACATATGTTTATTTTGGTAGAAACATTTTTTTTTTGAATTGTTATTTTTTTTCTTTTTGTTCTTTTTTATTTTTATATTTGGAATTTAGAATTTTTTTAAATATAAATTGAAGTTTTTTCGTTATTACTTATGGTTTTATTTTTCAATTCGATTCACATCGTTGATATTTTGTTAATTTCTGATTTAGTCTTTAATGTCATAACTCATGAAGTTGTAAATTTCTTATATGAATTATTGTTGATACAATTAAGTTAGTTATTAACTTTTAATGTGTACTAATTTTAAAAAAAAATCTAATTCTAATTTTTAATTAAAGTATTATGTTTAAAATTTTAAATTTAAATTCAAAATATAATTTTTTTATTTTTAAGTAAGCAAATGGGTTTAAGAATATTTTTTAAAAATTTATATAATTTATAAGCAAATATGCTAATTACAAAAGATTATATTAAAGTAGAATTACTAATCTTATTAAAATGTAAGGTTATTTATACTATTAAAAACAATTTTAATTTAACATTCCCTTATAGTTAATTCTATCTCTAATGTTGTTCCGACAAAATTAAATTAATTTAATATTCTAAAAAAATTTAAATATTTTTTCTAAATTTATGTAATTTATAAGGTTATTAATTTTTAGATTGTATTTAATTTTATTTATTTTTATTGATAAATAATAGGATTGATACTATTTATGAAGAAACTAAAAAAAATTATTTTTAAATTAACTAATTCCTATATTCCTAATAAACAATGATCGTTTAATTAGGAAATTTTATTTAAAAATTTAAAATTTACACTAGCTAATAAGGAAACTCTATTTAAAAATTTAAAATTTGAAATTCTAATACTAATTCTTAATTAAGTGACTTCTTAACCGTTTCGATTTTTAAATTTAAATTTTTTTATTTGTCATATTTATAAATTTTCTCTTTACTCAATTTACATTGTTATATTTTAGATTGTCTCTGCACAATAGAAGTAATTTCATCTTTTTCTCTTTAAATATTTTTTCTAAATTTACATAATTTTAAGGTTATTAATTTTTAGATTGTATTTAATTTTATTTATTTTATTGACAAATAATGGGATTGATAGCCAATGAGTTATAGCTCAAATGGCATAGTCTCTCCATACTCATTTAAGAGGTTGCGGGTTCAAGTCTCCTATCTTTGGTAAAAAAAAATAAATAATAGGATTGATATCATTTATGACGACACTGAAAAAATAATAGGATTCAAAAATTTAATTAAATCATGAAATATTAAGTTAGTTTTATATTTCTAATATGAAATATTGTTGATATAATTAAGTTAGTTATTAATTTTTAATGTGTAATTATTTAAAATAACCTAATTCTAATTTCTAATGGCTAATTTAAACACTTTGTTTAGACTTTTCAAATTAAAAAATATTTTTTAATTCTTAAATAAGCAAATGTCTTTAAAAATATCTTTTTTATTTACATAATTTATAATAAGCAAATTTGCTAACTACAAAATATTAGATTAAATAGAATAAAATTACTTATTTTTTTAAAATGTGAGATTATTTATACTATTTTAAAAAAAATAATATATATTTTTCTATACCTAATTTTTTTCTATCGTACCTAAAAAATTGAACTAATTTAGTAGTTCAAAAAAAATAGAGAATTTTTTTGCTGGTGTGACGCTAATACATTGAGTTTGAAAATTATTTACTTAGGTGTCTTTATCAGAAATTTTTAAAACTTTATTTATAAATTATAAGTTATTTGTTTAGGTGGTTATCTTTTAAATTTTAAGTTATTTGCTTAAGTTGTTTTACTTAGATTGTTATTTTTTAAAATTTAAGTTATTTACTTTAAGTTGTTAGTTTTAAATTTTTAAATATGTTTTCTTAAATTATTATTTTTAAATATTTATATAATTTATAAAGTTATTAATTTTTAAATTGTAATTAATTTTTTATTTTTATTGATAAATAATAGGATAGATACAATTTATGATAAAACTAAAATAATTATTTTTAATTTTTATTTTTTGATTAGATTAAAATAGTTTTATATTTTAAAATAATATTAAATTTTAATTTTTCTCATGCTATTATTTTGAAAGGAGCGTAAAATAAAAATTAATTAATTAATTAATTTAATGATAAGATTAGGAGTGATATATACAGGAGGTTAGGATTCAAGATGTAGTTGTTAGGGATGAAATATGTGCTTCCAAATCAGATAAATGTGTCATTCTAGCTATCTGTATCTTTCACAGGTAGCATGAGATACATGTTTCATAATTATTAAGATACTCTAGCAATTTGTAAGAAATATATGAATATTCTGATCTCTTAATCACAATGACATGTAACTCGAGTTGGTAAGAGATTGGTAGAGTTAATAATCCAAAGAACTTAAAGATTGAAAAATGTCCAGATATATTATGTAGAGTGTTCAAAATTAAGCTTGACATGATAACCTCCGATTTTAAGCAAGGGATACCATTCGAAGTGCAAGATACATGTATTACTCATCATTTAACCTTATTTTTAGAAAAATTTTTCGTTAAATTATTTGCACAGTTATATATTTATCAAAGTATATATATAAAATAGATAGTTTATTTATAATATATTTTTTTTATCTTTTTATTATAATGATGTATATCGTAGAATTCTAAAAGAGAAGTCCACTACATATTCATATTCTTTTGTGATTGAGTGGAGACCACAAAATAACAAACACAACTTAAATTGATCGATTAATATTGTTAAGATTGTTCGATCGTGTTCGACACCCAAAATTGTTTAGAGCTATGTCTACATATATAATTCATGGACCATTTGCTCAAAATCTCCCTACATGAAAGATGGATACTACACCAAATATTATCTTAAAACATTCAATAACACCACAGCTATTAATGATAGTGGATACTCATCATGTAGAAGATAAGACACAAGAGTAGTCACTAAAAGGAAGAGATTCCATATAGATAATAGGAATGTAAATTCTTACAACACATATCTATTAATGTCTTATCAAGCGCATGTTAACGTAGAGTACCACAATAAGTCACGACGGTGGTGCACTGCTTCTCAGCTCCCAGTGACGACAGCGACAACTTCAAACGGCGACGGAGCATCTCTGACCCTATGCACTGCTTCTACCGCTGGTCTTCTTCTTCTCTTTTCTAGCCCCTGCTTAAGTTCAGTTCAGGGAAATAATTTTTGTTTTGAATTTCTGATTAGGGATTTGGTTAATATAATTTATGATTAGGGATTTGACTATTGGAAATTATGATTAGGGATTTAATGTATTGATTATTGAAATTTTTTATTAGTGTTTTGGTTAATATAGTTTCTATTAGTGTTTTGTTCTGATTTAGGGTATTTATTTGGATTAGGAATTTGGTTAATATAATTCATGTGCATGTTTTGTTCTTTCTATTAGTGTTCTGTTCTGATTTTATTCTTCTTGTTAGTGTTTTGATTAAGTCTTTATTATTCTTCTTGTTATTGAAATTTCTGATTAGAAATTTTGATAATTGAAATTGATGATTTTGATAGGATAGAAAACATAGGAACATTGAGACGGTGTTGCCTGAAAAATTATTTGTTTATTGTGTGTATTTGTCTTGTTTTTAAAACAGATTTGTGTCTTGTAATGTGTATAGAAGTGTTTGGACTTTAGAGTGAAAGAACACTAATGAAGATGCATCTGATGTAATGTGTCTTGTAATGTGTATAGAAGTGGTGGATCTTTCATAAGTTGATAGTCAAAAATTTTTATATATCAATTTAATTGAATATGTCAAATTATTTATAGATTTTGTACTATTAACCTCTAATAAAGATGCATCTGATTTTTTACCTTAAAATTAGGAGAAATTTTTAATTAAGTCTTGATTTTGTTTGTTTGGATACGAAGAGAACAAAACAATAGAAATTGAAGATGAAAATCTTGCTGCTCCTACTCCTGCTATTGAAGTTGAAAATCTTGCTGCTCCTACTATGTGAATTTGAGTGAATTTTTTTAAGTGAATTTGACTATGTGAATTGTGAAATAATGGTTGGAGATTAGGTGATTTATACATGCTAAAGACCCGATTTTCACCCGATCCGAAGGTGTGTAGGTTTCATCGGGTCTAGGGCCGGTTAGGGTCTAAAAAATAAGTCCGATATATATTTCGGGTTGGATTTGGGTTAGGCCAAACCCGGTGTGGTCGAGCCCATGTACACCCCTACTCGTGGGTAATTTGCTCTAAAATAGTGTGAAGAGAGGCATCTATCCATTCGTTCCATAATTAGGTTGTCACTGTATTGTCTATTGCACTAAGTAAATTTTCTTCCTTCGAAACCTAAGTCCACTAAATCACCATCACTAATGAAGTTGTTAAAAGCCTCTATTGATGAGAACAACTTCATTCTTCCTCCTTCTTTCTCATGATAGGTGGAGATGGCATTGAAGTCACCTATCACAAGAAAGTAGGTGCTCGCTATCATTTTGAGCTCAATAATTCTTTTGGTATTGATTAAATCAAATGTTGTCATTACAATGTAAATAAACAGTAACTACTTTCCATTTTTTCTGAATGGTAGGATCTGTCCACTCAAAGAAAATAAGGAAACCATCGCTAGAAAAAATTGAGACAACTGCATTATCCTTCCATATCAGCATTAATCCACCAGATTGACCCCCTAGGATCCACACAATATACCTGCTGAAAACCTACTTTGTTGCATTGAACTGTAACATTCGAGATAATATTTTTAGTTTCACATAAAATATTACTTCGGGAGAATGAGATCTAGAGATCCCTTGTATATTGTGAATTATCAGGGGATTCTCCATACCCCAACAGTTTCACATCATCATCTTCATAGGTCACTGGGTGTTCACTGTGGGGATGGCACCCTCTTCTTCTTCAACTTGCACCTTTCTCTTTGAGCATAATTTCTTCTGATTAAGTGGAACACTTTCTCCTTATGAACTCCTCTTAACTCCTGATACTTTGATATTTTTTCTCGCTAGTTACTTTAAGTTTTGTCTCTTGTTGGTAGACTGAATAAGCTGTTGCCCTTGTTCTCCAAACACAAATCATGTTGTTACTTCAACTCCCTTCGAATATCCATTTTTGTCTCTTTCTTCAGCATTGTTTCTTCCTATTTTTGAGCCGGTACTGATTTGTAAAAAACAGTTTGCTACTTGTGCCTTCTTTTGAACGATAACATTGCTCGTAACTTCTTCTTTCTCATTACTCCATTTTCTTTTCCGAGACTGCATTGATAGATTGGCTAGACTCTTAATTAAGTTAACTGGAGTTGGTTTTTTTACTCTATTGTATGAGCTATCTTCCCCTAGTATTAGGATTATCCTTCGTAGCTTCCTCTCTTCTTCCTGTCTGGTCGGATTTCAACCAATCTCCTCACTTTTCTTCTTCCACCTCTCCCTTCAACGAATCTTCAATATGAAAACTGCAAGCTCTTGTCTCATGTCCAATGAATCCACAATAATTGCAAAAGGTGCCGATCCGTTCATACTTGAGTGCGACTTTAAGTTGTTTGTTTTTCGGACCTGCAAGCTTGACGTATCTTCTGAGTGGTTTTGTTACGTCCAGGTTTACTTGGATTTTAACTATGCTATGCTCCTTGCTCCGAACATGGAAGATATCAACATCTAACACCTCTCTAAATGAGCATCCTATCTTTCATCCTAATTCTTTAGTCTTGAATTGTTCTGGCAATTCCAAATTTGTATCCATATTGGCGCATGGGTAAAATATATTTTTCCATTATTCTCTTCCTCATTCCATCTCTTAAGGTTTAGGATGTAATTTTTGAAGAGTCAAGAGGCACCCTTCTCAATACGAAGCATATCTTTCTCATCCCCAAAAAAGAATTGAAATATGTTTCCTTCATTTTCTACCACTTTAAAACCCTCCGGCTACCTCTATATAGAATACATAGCAGCCTTCATATATAGTACCGTTTGAAACTTGTTTATTCGTCAAAAGTCTCTCGACTAAACTTTTCACACAACGTTCAGTCCCAACTTATATGTCTTTCCCATTAAAACTGATTATTGTGTTTTCTTCTTTATGTTGCGTCCTCGGTTTGCTAGCAGTGGTAGTAGTATTTGCTGTCATGGTAATTAAGTTGACACAATAACGCTAGATTGTTCGAACAAATCAATTGATTACAGAAAATTATAAATATTTGAAATTTTTTTCTAAATCCTAGCAGAGCACATTAAATCTCAAGGACACTTACTTATTATATATATCTTTAATTACATAAATATAAATTATTTTATTAAAATTTTTTCATTTAAAATTAGTACTTCTACGTTATTACAAATAATACTACTGCGTTTATTTCAAATTTTATAATTTGAACTTTCTGATTTCAAAATATTACCATTGCAATTATATTTTTGTTTAAAATTTACAATTTCCAACACATAATTCGTTTTTCAGAACTGCATAAACATAAATAATCATGAGTACAATTATAATGTATGCTTATCTTTATCAACTCAAATTAAATCTTTATTTCTAATTACATCTATTTAAATTTTAACATAGGCAACTTATTTGAATAAATTTGGGTTATTAAGAAAAATAATAAGATACCCGTCAGTACAATCTTAACAAACATTCTAACAGTCCAGATGTATCTTACAAAAAAAACTTAACTTCCTTTCGCACTTGATAATCCAACAAAAAACCCAATCTTAAACTCCAGATAACTCCAACAAAAACCCACTCCAGATAACTCCCTGAAGTCTGAATCACGGATTGCAGACAATGTCTATGCGTGTAGTCACACTAAACTACGTGTCATGCACCGCATTACTCCACTCATTTTTCTAAGGTGAGGAAAAAAATTCCACCTCTTCCCGCTAGCACTCACCTACAATGAAATCACAGATTCACAGTCGCAAAAGATGCTTAAAACAAATAACAAACCATAGAACTATTGTACAGGATGTCATTGATTGTTCATTGCTTTTTTTTTTTTTTTATCTATAAAGGACTTAATAAAATTAATATTTACTTACTAAAATAAAAATAACATATAAAAATAGACAAAATATTTTTTTAAATAAAAATAAAAATTATATATTTTAGATATATATATATATAAGAATATTTAATCAAATATGTTACATTTTTTAAGTATTAAATGTTACTTTAGTATTTTTTTACATCGTACTCTTATTCTAGTACTCTCAATAATCTTATTCTTAATATTAATTTGAAATCCAACGTTTATGATTTTATTATTATTTATAATTAATTTTTTATTTAATTTATCTTTTTTAATAGAATTATAATTTATATTACAAAAAATTACATTAAAACATAGTATACGAGAACTACAATTATAAAAGAAAGTACTAAAAATAATAAAAAAAATAAATATTTACAATTAATTTTTTGTTTAAATTACTTTATCTAATAGAATCAATAAATCATATTATAAAAAGATAATAACAAATATAATACACAAAAATCAGAATTATTTTATATAAAGCTTTCAAAAAACCTAAACGTGCTTCTTCCCTTCCAACGCATTTGCCAAACACCTCCTGGAACTACCCTTCCAACGCATTTGCCAAACACCCCCTAGAACTACTGGAGTCACTAGAGTTAAAAGGATTACAAGGAACTGTGAGCTTATCTCCATCTGATTCAAGCATTTTTACAAGAGTTTTGGCAGATGGACGGTTTGATGGATCCCACTTAATGCACCAAAGTCCCACAATTGCAATCTTCCTTGCAATTTTAATATCATGCTCATCTTCAACATGCACATGTACATCTTCCCCATCAATCAAATTATGCACCCATTCAGGATACAAGATGTGAGAACGTCCCTCTTCTCCTGTAACCATATTTCTTTCTCCCTCCCACCATTTCAAGTAGCAACATTCCATAGCTGTAAATGTCTGCTTTGTTGGTGGCAGTGCCAAAGTTTCTTGATACAACTTCAGGAGAAATGTAGCCCAAGGTTCCCCTAACTGCGCTCATTGACACTGCACTTTTGTCCTTGGAACATAACTTGGCTAATCCAAAATCAGTAATCTTGGGTGTGAATCTGTCATCAAGCAAGATGTTACGGGGATTGATGTTAAAATGAAGGATTTGCTGCTCACAACCATGATGAAGATACTCGATGCCTTTTGCTATAGCAAGAGCAATTTGGTGCAACCTGTCCCATCCAAGGAAAATGTCATTGTTGTCTGGTGTGGTGATGAAGTTCTCAAGTGATCCTTTTGAGAAGAAATCATAGACTAAAGCACGATGGAATCCTTGAGCGCAAAAGCCAAGCAAACGAACCACATTAACATGGTGAATTTTGCCAATGGTTCCAACCTCATTGATGAAATCTTTCTCTTCATCCTCTATGGTATTGTTGAGTACTTTCACTGCGACAATAATGTTTGAGAGCTTGCCTTTGAAGACTGCACCGTGAGCTCCTTCCCCTAACTTGTCTTTGAAACCATTTGTGATTCTCTTAATATCAGCGTATGAGAATCTAGTAGGTTTGAGCGCTCTGTAATTCTCCAAGAACTTGGCACTCCTTGCTTGATCTCCCTTCATTCTGAAGTATCGATAGCTCTTAAACAACATAAAAGCCAATAGCAGCAGCAGCAATGATCCAAATGCGGGACCTATGCAAGGAAGATAACTTATTTACTTAGTCTTGATCAGTCTATACTAGGATTGGAACAAGATAAAAAAAAAATTGCATACTCTTGGCTCAACTAGTAATAAGTAATTTGTCTGACCTGCAATGTAAAAAAGTATCTTCTTGGTTAGCTTGGGACCAGTTATACTCCCATAGCATTCAACAGAAGCAGCATTGGAACCATTGTTCTTTAGCATGCATTGCTTGCCACTCGCCTCACAGACAGTACAATTCGGTTTCGGCCACTCTAACAACAATCGATTTCTCATGAGGGAGTCTATGCCCGTGATTTTTGTGGACAAGTTAAACACCTTGGTGCAGGATACAAGGTTGGAACTGAGGAGTGTCTCGCTCTCGTCAAAAGCAACATAAACAGGGCACGAGAAGTGATATTGCCCGTCAGGTGAGCAATTAAAGATAGATATAGAAAATGGACCATCATCATTATAAAATTGGAATTGAAAAGGAGAAATAGAAGTACTAATTAGTTTAAGAAATTTGCTGGCAAGACAATTTTCGGGGTCAGAGAGGTATAGAAAGTTGGTTTCATAACCTATTTCCATGACAAGGAGTTTAATTGAAAGTTGAGGAACAACGAAGAAAACTCAATGAGGGTGTTATGCTTATGATCACAAGTGAGATCAAAGCCAGGTACACCACACTCTGGAGGCTCCTTCTCTTTAAGACGGAATGGAAAACGAATTGGAGGACCTTGTGGTCCACAACGGTGTCTTCCACACTCATGTTTATTGTTGTGGCACTCTCCCCCCATGTTGCAAAGTAGGAACAGTGATATCATACTCAATAATATTCTAGCCATTTTCAAAATTATTATTATTTAAAAATTACTTTTGACTATGGAATGAGAGAAAAGCGTTTGGTTTTTTGTGTTGGGAGAATAATAATATTAGGATTATGAGTGTGAGTGAAAATTGTAAGACACTGAAATGATATTTATAATATATAGATATATAAAAAGAGAGAGGGAGCTTGGAGACCAAGTTTTAAGGAGTGGCCAAGTCAAGGAGAAGAATTTGGGGTTTGAAAAACGGTGTGGAATAATGTTTAATGGTAAACTAATTTAATAAAACAAGAGTCATGTTCATACTGGTCAGAATAGGGAGTAATGTTTGGTAATTCAAAATTTCAAATTTCCAAAATAGCCAGGTGGTACGTGTGGCTAAAACCGGTCCTACATAAATAAAAAATATGAAATAATCAATTAACAGTATTAAACCTAAATTAATGTAAAATACATGACAACAATCAATTAGCAATTTCTAAAAATACCTAATATAAAAATTTAAATTAACATTAAACCTACATTAAAACAATTAAATAAGAATAACAATCAAATATTAAACCTACGCTATTAATCGAATATTAAACCTACATCAAAACAGCAATAATCAAGTATTAAAATAGCAACAATCAACAGCAACAATCAAGTCTTCTATACAAATTTCAATTAGCATCAAATTTTTATTTTAAACTTACATTAAAACAACAACAACAATTTATACACAAATTCCAATTGCTTTCAAATTTACTATCAAGTGTCATTCTACACAAATACAAATTCCAATTAACATCAATATATCTATTCTACACTACATTGAAACAAAAAAAATAAAATAAAAGCTCACCTCTGCAAAAGTCCAGAAACAGAACCAAAGCTCAGTGTTCCAATAAAATGTCACAGTATTCCGATCACAGAACCAAAGCCAAAAGAGGCACGAGACAGAGATGGACAAAATCAGCAAAAGATAACCATTGCAGCTGCATTAAAACAGGATCAGCAGCAACAACACCCAAATGGCCGAATCATTAAAAATTAATGATTGAATAACTAAAAGAAATTGATAAAAACTAGATTGGTCATCAAATCGTTCTAATTACTGGTTTATTGATTTATTGGTTCAAAAGGTTCAACCATGGTTCAACCAGAAGAACCGTTTTATAATAAAATAATAGATAAAATATGAATAAAAATATGCATATAAAATGAAAATATGAAACATATATTAATAAGTAACATACACAATATTATTTAATACTATTGTTACCACATTTTTTTGTTTCACTTGTTTAATCACTTCCTTTCTTTCTTTTCAACACTTGATACTCTAATTAGAATAAGACTACATTATCAACATGCTCCGATAATATACTTGTCCACTGTATAATTAGAAAATGGTTATTTATATCCTAACTAGAGCCCAGCCAAGCACCACAAAAAGCAATGCAGGAATATAAAGCAGCTCCAAATGCCAACAAAGCTAAGATTTCCAATATGCACAATGCATAGTAGCCAGCATCATTCCCATCTCCTGTCAAAATGTCAGGACACTACAATTTCCAATTAAATCAAGCTAACAGCATTGATTTAAGAAACCAGTGCCCCCTCCCTACTAAGCATACATCCCAATCATCATTTCTACAAGAGAAAAATACATTCATAGCCCTCAGATCACATACTGTGCCACTGTGCCACTTGTTAACTTACATATGATTATCTATGACAGTTTTTTGTGGCAATACTTTTGGTACTTTAAACATTAATGTTCCATAACTCAGATTACATCATTATATTTTTGCTGTTATCATTCAAATCTCTCTCATCATGTTAGATATATTTTCATGATATTTACTCAGTCATTCATAGAACTAGAACCATAAGAAGATTAATTTTGCAAGATATGAAGTTACATAAAGTAGAACTAAATAGCAAACACACAAATTAACAAGCTTTCCATTTAACAAATTCAAAATTAGCAAATGCACCCAAAATCAGCGGTCAGCAGCATAACTAAATTAGTAATTAGCAAGCTTCCCATTCAACAAATTTAAGTCTCCCGTTTAACAAATTGGCAAATTCAAGTCTCATAAATTCAGAACCAATCAACTAGTCAATTACGTTACGTACATAGCATCATAAGAGATCAAAGCTCACAAACAAAGACAAAATTAACTAATTGTTTTTAAGAACACATTAAAAACTAAATTAACCAAATCACATTTTTTAATAAACAACAGATTAAAAACAAAAAGAGAAAGCAAGAAAAATTGACTAACCTTCGCTGGTCTTCGAACGAACAGAGTATGAAGGGGAAGGAGCAAGAATGTCACGCGCGGAAGCTGGTTGCAGTCTTATGTTTACAATGCGGAGAAGTGGCAGAATATGAAGGAGAGGGATTTTGGAGCAGAGGGGGGAGCGCAGCGGAATGGAGAAGAGAAAGGTGGAGCGCGGCGGAACCGGAGAAGGGGCGGGGTGGAGCGCGGTGGAACAGAGACGGCGCGGCGGAACAGCGGCTGAGCGACGGAGGAACCACGCGAGACGAGTTGCAGTGGGAACGGCGCCTTCGAGCAGTGGCGGAGACGAGCTCAGTGGGGACGGCGGCTTCGAGCAGATGCGACGGCAGCGCTGAGTCTCACTCTTTGTGGCGGTGGGGAGAGATTACTCTAACCTAGGGTTGTGTTTTGGGGAATGATGAAGAATCGCGGAGCCGCGGACGACCGGACGAAGACAGGCTGGTGTCTGAGCGCAACGGACGGCGGCGCTGAGTGAGATCCTTGCGGCGGTGGGGGAGTATCCGAGGGTTTGTGTTTTGAGGATATAAATAATAAATATGATGCTCATTATATATAAATTATAAACAGACAAAGGACTCTACTACATTTTGTCAATGACAAACGTCATTGTCATAAGAAAATGATATCGGTGATCAAAGACGGTGGTAAACTGAAGTCGGTGACTCGGTGGTATAATTATTAGGCCATGGATTTCTTACTCCTTTTTTTTATGGAGGAGATTAACCCATTTAAAAATATTTATAAATTAAATTTTATTTTTTTATTTTTGAAAAAATTGATAATTAAAATTTTGCCTCCTTAATTTTGTTTTTTATATCTTTTTCCTTTCCTTTTAATCATAATTTCAGAAATGAGAGAGATGTCTGTGGACTTTTTCCTAATGATTCGTGTTCTTACTGCAGCTACCACTGTCGCTATCGTTGCTTGTACTTAGCACCGCCACCTAGAGGTGCACAGACCCGGCCCGGTCCCAAACATTTTAGGGACTAATTTGGTGTGATTTTATCGGGTTTAGAGTCGGGTAAGAATTTCACAAATAGACCCGATCATTATTTCGGGTCGGATCCGGGCCATAGCTCGGGTCACTCGAAGTCGGCCCGGTGGCCCGGTCATCATACACAATTAATATTTTGTGTTATTAGTGATGGATCATGACTATTCTTATGTGGAATTTAAGTATTGTAAATTTTAATATTTTGTGTTATTAATCATTATAAGACTATAAGTTAATGTTTTATATTTAAAATGCATAAGACTTTAAACTAATGCATAATATTGTGTTATTTGTATTGATTTAAATATTTGGTATTATTAGACAATATTAGTATTGATTGTGATTTTGCTTTATGGTTATGCTTTAATTTTAAAGAAGGGTTAGTTCTTGTTATATTTTTCTAAGTGAATTTTACCATGTTAAATAATGGTTGGAGTTTTGGAAATTTGAATATTTTTACATGCTAACTTACAAGAAGGTATCAACGTAATGTAATGTTAACGGCCCGGTTTTCACCCGATTTTCACCCGGTATAATTGTGGCCCAAAAGTGTATTGGTTTTATCGGGTCTAGGGTCGGGTTCGGGTCTAATAAATATACCCGGTGTATATTTCGGGTCGAGTCTGGGTCACATCAAACCCGGCTTCACCCAACCCATGTGCACCCCTACCGCCACCACTCCTTCTACTGCCACCTGTAAGAACCGCAACGAATCAACCGGTTAATTAAGTGAATTAATTGCCCAAATTAGATTCCGAAAGGTTAGAGAGAGAATTTGAGGATTTAAAGGTGATTTTTGGACTCTGTGGGTCTTTATGAGTCAGAAAATGTGCTTTTTACGAAAAACCGTGAAAAATTACGAACCGACAGTTGAACCGGTTGAACCGGTTCAAGTCTGCCTGGTACCGCACGAGAAAAGTGAAAACCATCAAAAACCTTAGAAAAACATTAGAAATGGAAAACCGGACTTTAATTTTAAAGATTTGGCCCGAAGTTAGGCCAAACGGGCTAAAAACGCTAACGGGTTGGACCGGGCCCAAGTTGGGCCCAAGCCCAACATATAAATACACTTAAATGAACCCATTTCAGCCATTTTCACCCTCATAACCTAAACACAACAGCAGCTGAAGTGAAGAGAGAGGTGAGAGCTTTCCACCATTGTTACTATTCACTTCAA
Source organism: Arachis duranensis (assembly GCF_000817695.3). Lineage (NCBI taxonomy): Eukaryota > Viridiplantae > Streptophyta > Magnoliopsida > Fabales > Fabaceae > Arachis > Arachis duranensis. The sequence continues at coordinate 3,936,828 of NC_029775.3, read as the reverse complement.
ACTTCCCAAGCTCATATCTTGAGCTACGGAGCTCCGATCGCCGCACCGTTTACGGCTACGCGTTCCTTGTGAAGAGCTCTACAAAACCCACCCAAGAAACCCTCAAGGTAATCACGAAATCCTTCCAGTTCTGCTCTTCAAAATTTCGGATTTTATTAGAGTTTTGGGTTAAATGGGTTTTTGTGATTTTGGATGTTTAGGTTTGCTCTAATCCTTGCTTAGCTTTGGATTTGCGTTGTCAAATCTGTTGGGAAAGGTAAAAGCTCTTAAACCCTTGTGAGATTATGCTTATGTTGAACCCTAGGTTGATTTGTGGTGATTTATATGTATATAGTTTGATTATTGTGGCTTTGGGAGCTTTTGGAACTTATTTGTGCTTGTTGGAGTGGATTTGAAAGCTTGGATTGTGGTTGGAAGCTTGTTGGTGCTCATTTTGAGTTTGGGTGCATAAAGGGAATCGGCCAAGGTATGGTTTCGGTTTCCTCTATGTAGTATATAATATTCATGGACACATAGGCTAGTGACCAATAGGATAGGTTGAATTAAAATGATGGTTGGTATACTAAATATTGATGAATTGATGAATGTTGAGTTGATTGTGATGAATTATAATGATATGATGATGTTGAATGATTGTATGGATTGGGAGTTGGTTCTTATAATGATTGTAGTGTTATGATTTATGAAATGGTGGGTTTGATGGTGATTTTGATCATAAGTGTTATATATTTGATGTTGGAATTGAGAATAATAAAATGAGAAGAAAAATGTGGTGAGGTTGATGTATTATGCTATAACAGGTACATTTTTGATGAAAAATGGAGCTTTGGATGGTTTGGTATGATTTGGTATGGGTATGGTGAGACAGTGTGGTAATTGTGAAGTTTGGAAAAATTGAGTTTTTGGTAAACTTTGTTTGATCATAACTTTTGCCTCGGTTTTCAAAATTGATTGAAAATTGTTTAGAATTAAAGATCTTTGAAACTTCTTCGAATCAGTATAAGGTTTGTGAAAATTAGAATTTTGTAGAGAAAGTTACGATCATTCAAAGTTGATGTTAAAAACCTAGTTTTGAGTATTAGAACGTGGGATATAAATTAAGGGCTCTAGTACATGATCTTAAGGTAAATTAAAAAACGGAGGTCTAAGTTTCTGGCGTGCTGAGAATGGTTTGATGTTAGGTGAAGGATGATTGGTATGTAAGATGAGAAATGATGGACTTTTGGTATTTGGAAACTGAGTTATAAAAGGGACAATGGTTGAGATGAGTCGGGGACTCGGATTGATGTGATGGATTTATGTATGCTGAAAATACTTTTGAAAACCACTGAAATAATATTTTTACATGATATTTTGAGACGCTATGCGCCTGGCAGGGATGGTGGTTAATCCCGCCTGTCGAGGTAGCGGCGGCGGCGTAAGGACGGTGGTTAATCCCGCTTACGTTGAGATGTGAGGTCTGAGGCAAGAATATCCCGCTCGCATCCCTTCGGATCTATAGGGCGAGCAGGCGCCGGTACCTGGACAGTGATCCGGGCACTATATCTCGGGGGTTCCCATATGAGAAATCCGAAGGGCGACATCTCTATGGAGATGTGTCGGGTTGGCAGTTGAACCGACAATGTGATATCACAGCCAGTAGGACAGGCATTCATCATATGCATTTCCTATCTGCTTGTATACTTTGTCTACTTGTAATGGTTTGCCTAATTGAATAACATGCTTACTTGCTATCTGAATTATTTGCCATATATGTTACTACTTGTGCTTTACTTGCTTTGAACATTATCTGTGTTTTCTGCTGGGCAAACCCCTAGAATTTATAAACCGAAGTATTGGACCTCGGGTCGTCTCTCAAAGGACTTCCAGTGTAGTGTTCTTGTTATTGGTTATGGATTTATTTATTTTGGGGTTTTGAATCAGAAAAATGAATAGTAAATGGTAATGAAATTCTATTAACAAAATGGTCTTGGCAAGGTTTGGTTGTCAAGAATCTTCATCATTATCACTAGCCACAAATATGGTAGTTGCAAGGATTAATCCCACTTAGTCATCCTTAAATCAATTAACAAAGGAAAGTCAAGTGAGTTATATCAATCCTAGTCCATAAGTCCTAGCTTTCCACTAATTGGATTAATGAAGGCTAGAGTTAATGGCTATCAACTAGCAATCAATTGGACACTAGTGACTCAAGAAATCCTAAGTTACCTTCTCAAGCCAAGAACATAAAATTCTATTCTAACTTCCTTTCAAGTATTTCATCAAACACTTGGAAGGTATAAAAGAAAAATATAGTAAATCACAACAAGAATGAATTCTAACAACAATTGAATGCAAAGAATTAACAACAACAATTAAGGAAATCACAATTATCATGAATTACCTCAATATTGCATTATTGAAAGAAAACAAAGGGAACAAGGGTATCTCAATTACAAAACCTAGAAACAAAATAAGAGAAATTACAACAAGAGGGTAGGGATAGAGAGAAGAACCAAAGTGTAGCAATCACCACTTGAAGATAGAAGTAGAAGGAGACTTGAATTAAACCTAGAATTATGAGATCCTAATCTAACCCTAATTCCTAATCCTAGAGAGAAGTGAGAGCTTCTCTCTCTAAAACTAACTCTAACTCCTAAAACTAAGCTAATGATCAAAAGTATCTAAAGTATGTTGATTCCCCTTAAATACTTGACTTAAATAGCATCAGAAATGAGTTGGATTGGGCCCACAAGGCTCCTAAAACCGCTGGGGACGATTTCATTAAAGTGGGCCACGGACAGAATCGGCGCGCGCGCAAAGTGCGTGTGCGCGCCCCTGAACGCGAAGCAACATATGGCAAAATTTATATCATTTCGAAGCCCTGGATGTTAGCTTTCCAACCCAACTGGAACCGCATCATTTGGACCTCTGTAGCTCAAGTTATGGTCGTTTAAGTGCAAAGAGGTCGGCTTGACAGCTTTCCGGTTCTTTCATTTCTTCATGAGTTCTCCAACTTTACATGCTTTTTCTTCATTCCTTTAATCCAATCTTTGCCTCCTAAATCTGAAATCACTTAACAAACATATCAAGGCATCTAATGGAATCAAGGTAAATTATATTTATCTATTTTAAGACCTAAAAAGCATGTTTTCACTCTTAAGCACAATTAAAGGAGAATATACAAAACCATGCTATTTCATTGAATAAATGTGGGTAACAGGTGATAAAATCCCCTAAATTCAATACAAGATAAACCGTCAAATTGGGGTTTGTCACTGGGATTGAGGAGGTTCGGAAGGCGGTGGCGATGGGATCGCATGGAGGATCGGTTGGTGAAGGCTGTGGGACAGCGGTGTTTGGTTAGAATAGAAATCCCTTAAGATAGATAACCTGGTTTATTTTAGTCAAGTTGGTATGTTATACTTAAATGTTTTATAATGCTTTAAGTTGAATCTTGTGATGGATATGAAGCTTAGGATTGCCTTTGGCGTCCCGGGGTCTTATATCATATATCACTGGGAACTGTTACCATACTGAGAACCTCCGGTTCTCATACCATATTGTTGTTGTGTTTTTCAGATGCAGGTCGCAACCCACCTCGGTGAGTTGCTTTGGTTGGTGACAGGAGCGGAGAATCTTGGATAATTTTGGAGTTCTTTTTGGTTTATTTTGTTTATACATCTCTCCTTTTGTATTTTGTTTTGCCTAGAGGCATGTATTTGAGAGAACAAAACTTGTATAAGCTATTTTCACTGTATGGTTGTGTATATCAGTATATGGCTAGCCGGCTTAAACTCCGCGAGTCGTGACTAGTTCCCTATGATATTATATACTTATCTTTTGTTATATCTTCTCTGTTTCTTATGCCTTAAGCTAGTAGCTCCGTTAGTACGTTTGTGCTTCAAAATTCTGTTTTTGAGCTATATCTTTCATCGGGCTTCTAGATTATGCTATTCTTTCCATATATATATTATGTATGAGTTTAGAATTGTCGTAATCTCTGATTAACCTTGGCTTTACGACGCGAGGTAAGGCTTAGGCTAATTAGGGTGTTCCACTACCACACCACACTTCCGGTCCCTCTGCGTTGTTGTGCTTTGTCTTTTCCCCTGCGAACTACTCAGGTTTCATTTTAATCATAATTTCAGAGATGAAAGAGATGTCTCTGCTAGGTCTTCTCCACTAACATTCATATTCTTGTCACATCTCTACAGTTACCACTGTCATTGTTGTTGCCTGCACTCAGCACCGCCACTACTCCTTCTACTGCTGCCACACCACACTTCCCAGTCCCTCTGCGTTGTTGTGTGCTTCGTCTCTGCTCCTGCGAACTACTCAGGTTTCATTTTACTTTATTTTGTTTTATTTCTTTTTCTATGACAATTTTTGTGTATTTGGAGATTTTTCTACTGTATTCGCACCGCAATGTTTATTTTAAGGGTGGAAAAGAAAATAAAACAACTACTTCACTTCAATGGCATATTAAGGGTGGAAAAGAAAATGCATTGCCTTAACTGAGCATTGCAATTGGCAACAAGCACAGTAAATTTTTCTTTGCAAATTTGTGATTATTAATTGGTGCTGATTGTGTGAAGATTTTAGATCTGACTTGACTTGAAAAACTTTTTTTGAAAAAAAAAAAGACTTATCCCTTTGATTTAACCAAACCAACACAATTTGAATAGAAAGTGCAATTTTTTCTTTCCTTTGTTTTTGATTAAATCAAAACTTTGCATCATATCATATGTATATTTTTTTTAACAATTTTTCTTATCTTGATACGAGGGGAGACATTCTTATACTATTACTAGGTTATAATTTCTAGTATTTTAAATTCATTATAATTACTAGCTATTGATGAGAAATTAGTGGTTAAAATTGAAACAACATAATCATTATGTGCACCATTTAAATATAGTTTCATTATATTACTACTAGAAATGCAAAATTTATGTTTTCATGATTATATCCAGTTGGACTGATCAACAAAGAGCGGCTGCAGCGAAAGAAGGTTGAGGTTATAGATTAGTGTTCTCGCAACTCTCTTTTACTCAATCATCATGTTTTGTATGTTTGATCATTTCCTCACGGCTTGGAAGCTTGGAGTATTTCTTGTGGTAGATGCGTCATATATCGGTGTGCAGCAAATTAGTCGCTATATCCAGGATATCAGGAGTCATTAGGGTTACTATGGTTTGCTTGAACATGAAGTGACTAACCCTTTTTGTTAAACAGTGTTGCTTGTCATGGATGAGAATATAGAGGAGACAGTAAGTTAAGAAAACCAATTTTGTGGTCATGGATGAGAATTTAGGGAGACAGTAGGCTAAGGAAACTAGGGGTGTCAAAAATCTCCAGCAGGCGGGGATCTCTGCGGGGACCACCCCAAATGGGGCCCCGATGGTAGGAAATTTTTCCCGTGGGGGATGGGGATGGGGAGCAAAATTTTTCCGAGACAGGCGCGGGGACCCGAGCGGGGATCCCCGCCCCATCCCCGATAATTCCCCGAATTGTTAAACTTACTTAAATACTCTTACTTTATTTCTAACATAGGGGGTATTTTAGTAATTTCACCCATTAAAAAACCTTAACCCTATATTCCCTTCTCACCTTTGTTGCTGCGCCCTCTCTAACTATCTATGCCCATCCAAACCCCAACTCTCCAGACTCCAGTCACTCACTCACTCTCCACTTTGTTCAAACTTCAAAACCCTCATAGCTAGCCACTGGCCACTCTTGCGCCGTCACCCTAGCAGCTTCACCGCGTCGTTCTCTCTCCTCAGGCACGGCGTCCTTCTCCTCTCCACTTCTGCGTCTGCGTGTTTGCTTCCATTCTCGTCACTGTATGTTAACATATTTGTCTCTATTGTTTTAACAGAGAACATGGAGATGTTTGTTGGAAGTTTTATGCCGACAATGAAAGAATATTTGATGTTAAAGACTTTGTTTTATTGCTTTCTTTATAATGGAAGTTGCATTTTAAGATTTTATTTTATGGACTATGATTTGTTATGTTGTATTTCTGAACTTATAATTAGCAGGGAGGCATCCCCTCGCCCCGCCCCGCCCCATTGACATCCCTAAAGGAAACCAATTTTGTGTTCTGATGACCAACCATTGCAAGAGCCTTATAGTATATCTATCTTTTAGTGGTTTTTAACTTTTCGTAGATTTTGAGTTTTTCTCATCTTAATTCTTTTGGTGGCTTGTAAATACAAGTTTGATTGGGAAATTCTTTTAATTTTGGGTCTCTTGTATGACAAAATGTTGTCATATTAATTTCAAAATTTAATTCAATATGCTATCTCTTAAATCGAATACAAATTTACAACAAATTAATCTTTAAATTGTAGAATTAAAAGATACTGTAAAAAAAATACAATACATGCCTCAAATTGCACGAAAAGAGGTGATTTAATACATTGCTCATAAGAAAAAGCAGAATTAAATCTAATCATTACCAAAGAAATAAAGACACTGCAATGATTCATTGCTGATTTCATTTCATGTTCTGTGTAATAGCGGTGGCAAAATCCAATTCGACCTTGACAAAATTATACATAAATTAAATGGAAAAATAAAGAGGGAATATGCTCTCTTCTTGATGATTATAAGATCTAAATACACAATAATATAACTATAAAATAAAATAAAAAATAATTGAATAAATTCAAAAATATAAAAATAAATATTTAATTAAATCAAAAGAAATTAAAAAATAAAGTTAAGGAGCCTTAGTTCGAAGATGCAGAATACAAAACGAACAACAAATAAAGAGAATTCATATTATAGAGAGCAAAAAAAATGAAGTTTTTGGTATTTAAATTTAAATTATTGACTTATTTTTTAATTATTTTTTTATTATTATTTAATTATTTTTTGAAATCATCATAACATTAGAGCATTTTAGGTGTGGAGTGGCCAGTGGAGGAGGGAGTGTTGGACATTGACGCAGTTCTCGATTTTTCCCTGCAATAGTTGTTTTCTCTTTTTGTTTTTGTTGGTAAACCAATAGTTTTTTTTTATTTATTTATTTTTACAATTGTTAACAATTTGAAATTAAGGCCCAAAACAACAAAAACATTATACACTTAATTATCTTTTCTTCAATCCTAATGATGATTATAAGTGTGATATGACACACTGTAAACCAAGTCATAAGTGGAACCCATTGTTGCAGAATTTGTTTTTCTCTAGTAAAATGCACTACACGTTATTATCATTATATTGCTACACGTATCATCTATATATGTAAAACAAATCTTGTTTGGATTTGATAATGCTATTTATTCTTTGTACTTGTTTGGTGTGTTAGCCTATTCAGCAAAACCGGGTGTGGCAGTAGAAAATTTGGATATGGTTAGATGCAAATATGGTTTATTTGTTACTTTATTTTACTGTTAAATATTTTATAACTAGCCATAAGTTTTAATGTTGTCTAATGTTATATTTTTTTTTACAAGGAATTAAAAGGAAAAATGTAATTTTGTTAGTGGAATTTGTGCTTGTCTGTTTTGTCCTCAGGAAAACAAAGGAAGAGCAATGTGTTGTAATTAGTGGACAATAGAAAAGGCAATGGGCATAGTGTGGTGGGGTGGGCACTTTCATTTTGCACTTTGTTTGATTCATTCATTCTCCGTTTCAACCTCCACTAGTAGAAGTAGATAGTACTATTCTCTCTTATTACACCCACTACTACTACTTTGTGTGTTTAGATTATAGTTTGTCAAATTAGAATTTGATTAAAAATAATTTTATAGAATTAATTTTGGATAGAAGTAAAAAAAAAATAATAATAAATATAATACACAAAAATTACCATTATAAAAATATATAATGTCAAATAAAAAATTAATAAAAAATATAAATAATAAATAATAAAAAAAACTTATATAAAGATAAATAATAAGAATTCTATAAATAATATAATAATATGTATAAAAGATAAAGTTGGTAAAAGAAAATAAATGTTAAATATCAATAGCTAAAAGTCAGTTAATACAACATAAAATTAAAAGCTAGAAATTGTTACTTCTTGTAAACGTAGTTTTGTGATCAAAATTATTTCTGCGTGTATAGAGAGAAAAAATTAGCCAAACCAAAAATTAAAACTTTTAAGAAGCTGAAACGTACTTTTTCTTTTCTAACATGGTTGCCAAATACACCCTATTTTTATCATTATCAGATCAATCCATTTTCACCTGCCCTAAAACTTGCTTCCAATTTCACAAAATAAAGTCTTTTGTCTATAGGGGGTAGGGCACTACACTACTACCTCCTTCAAGTACTATCAGACCAAATAAAAGGGATTAATGTCTCATACAAAATTAGAATCCCATTAACCTAACCTTATCATCACCGCTAGAATTTAATGTCCTTTGTTTCTGTAGCCAGAGTTTTCAAACTTGCATTCATTAAATTTCGGTTCACACTAGAATTAATAGCCGTAATTAAATTCACAAAATCCAAATTAAATTCACTATATTGCTACTGATATACAATAAGGGTTTACAGCAGCTATATTAATAATAATAATAATAATAACCTTGATATATTATTATGTTCCTATTGCTGTTGTGGTCATATTTGCAAACCAAAATTATTTTCATTTTATATGTATGTGCTTCAAAAACCTTACTGTATATATGTATACATATCTACATGGCTGTGCTAATAATTATTAAAGGCAACATGACAGGAACTTCTTCCAACCATCTCTTCCCTGCAAAGCGTTCAAACACACACCATTAATTATATGTATATCATGTTTAATTATTAAAGGGTCCTTAAAATATACATACATACCGAGTGTGAAGGTTTATTATTATTCTTTGCTTAGAGTTTTGATTCATTACCATCACCGCTTTATGATTTGCTTCACCAAGTCCTTCAAAAACTGCTGAGTTCAACTTAACACTCTTATCCCCTTAGGCCAATTATTACATTTATACTAAATGCTAATAATTCCTTGTAAATAAAGCCAACCCAAACACTTATTTTGGTTTGTAAATTGCATATTATGATATAAATAAATAAATAGTATAATGATATTAAAGTTGTTGATAAAAATGGTAAAGAATGTAGGTTGTTAACAATGAAACAAGTAATAAAGGGCACAAAAGACATCTCCTACCTATATATACTTAATAACTTTTTTTATTGTTTCCATTTAATAAAAACTTTCACATATCTCCACCGTATGAATAATTTACTAGTCTTTTAATATTTTTTTTTTCTTGATTATAACGCATGGTCTGGTCCAAAGTAACCATAAGGGAAATTAAATTATAAAGAGCAAATAACGTACCGTGTTCATCAAAGGTTTAACAAGTGATTCATCCATCATATTCATATTTTACCAAAAATATGGGAATCTTTCTTGTGAAGGCAAAGAAAGTCAACAATGTATCTATGAAGGTAAATGCAAAAGAAATTTATATAGAGTAGTTATAATATATAAAAAAAATGAGAAATTTAAGGCTATATTTATATACGGTAGCTATGGTATATAATGTGCTTATGCTTTATAGGTGATGCAGTAGCATTGAAAAGCATGGTCTATTCTAATAAAAATAGAAGCTGAAAAGCGCACCTTATTTCCAAACACCAAAAGCGTAATCTTTGGTGCAGAAAAGCATAACTTTTGAAAATAGGTAACGATCGAACAAGCATCTCCCACTAAAGCGTCTTCGTAATCCGAAAAACGTAGCCTTAGCCTAAGGCATAATTTTTTTTCACTTTTAACTATACTTTTCAAGTGTTACTTGAATAGGTATTTTTTCGTAGACAATTTAAATTTGAACATCTCAATTAATTTTGATACTACATTTTTATTTTTTTTAGTTGTTTTGGGCTATGACTCTATTTTCTTAATTTATCTTATTAACATTATTTATTTGGGTACCAAACATGAAGAACGATGATTTAATAAAAAAAAAAATATTTGGATATTAAAAAAAGGATTTGAATCCTCTAAAGTTTGAATTTTACTTTAGAGAGTAAAGTGTGATCTCTCACCATTAATTTCATAAGTGAAATTAAGAATAAATATGAAAGAAAAACTATTCAAGAGTAGAAGATCTCCCAAAAAAATAATTCCAGACCAAAAATTGAAAAGTGTACCACATATATTTCGTATTTCATGTATTCCCCCTTTGAATGGCCTACAAATTAAAATATTCACACCCTGAACCTGCTGCTTGGTATTCTGATCAGGTGTACCATCGCATGCCAATTTCTTCCCACTCAACACACGACGTGGCTCATCCAGGCATTTTAATTGATTAATTAAAGTACTTAACATAATATTTTGATGCAAGGAGTTACCAAACGAATGTGTGGTTAATAGCGATCACCGGCACAAATTAATATTTTATTTACGTCTTTTGTTGGGAAGAAAAATCTCTACGACTCTAGTCGACTTCCACTAGCTAGTTCCAAAAATGGAAAAGCCAATCCCATAATAATAAAAAGATGCCGCCACCAAATGAAGAAAGACAAGACCCACCATATACCTTCGAAAGTAAAGGACATTTATTTGAATAGGAAAGGAAAGGTTCAAATATCTAAAGAAATTGTTTGCGAGCTCCATTGGGTAATTATCCTATCCTTTATTTGTTAAAAATAAAAAAATGTGATGACTCACTCAGTTTAGTCAAATTTAACTAAAGTTCAACATAAAATTATGCCAATGCATTAATTAGAAGATAGAGAATAATTATGACGGAGACTAGGGCCATGCATTAATGAAGAATTTCTTCATCAGGTCTTTATTAATTGGGTACCACTACACGACACCTACTCCTCCAAATCAAATACTATAAATTATATTAGATTGAAAAATTTTGAGTAGCTATGATGTTCAGCCTTATAATGTAGTAAACTGTGATGCATTTATTCCAGCTAAACATACACTTGGATTTTTATTTTATATTTTTTTTGTCTTTAGATTTAAAATGTTGGATAACAAGCTAAGCAAGACTTGTTCATTAATTCTTCTTGCTGACACCATCACATACACCACAACATGTGATAAACAAATTCACAATTTTGCAAGATTTTTTCTTATGTATAAATGCTTACTGCAATTATTATTATTAAGAGTTTGATCCATTTGCGAATCATGTCACGTAGCGTGTTCAAACTTCAAAGGTTTAACAAGTGATTCATCCATCATATTCATATTAACCAAAAATATGGGAATCTTTCTTGTGAAGGTAAATGCAAAAGAAAGCCCAATAAGCAAAGCTGACCTACAAATGGGGTATGGGCCATCTTATTATCTCCATCGTCGCTATCTGCAGGCTGTTCCCACTAACACATGTCTTCTAAATTTTTAAAAATATTAGTATTGTTATTATCATTATTATTTTCTCTTTGAACGATCCATGTTATAATTTATCCCTTAGCTTTCCTTTTCCTTTTTCCAGCACTTACCTATGACACACATAACAGAACCCAAAGCTAATCCTCTGTTTTCTCAATTTCTTCTGTTGGTAAACCAATAGTTTTTTTGTTACTTATTTTTATTTACAATTGTTAACAATTTAAAATCAAGGCCCAAGACAACAAAAACATTATACACTTAATTATCTTTTCTTCAATCCTAATAATGATTATAAGTGGGGCCCATTGTTACATAATTTGTTTCCCTCTAGTAAAATGCACTACACGTTCCTATCATTATATTGCTACACTGCTACACGTATAGTCTATATATGTAAAACGAATCTTTCATCTACACACTAACAAGACGCATGGAGGCCGCATTAAAAAGCTATCATCTTCTTCTGTAGCTCTCTATAGCTATTGGAAACCTCCACTGTGGTGGCGATGAGGGTGAGAAGATGAACTTTGGTGGTGGAAACCGGTGGCCCCGGCAAGAAAGATAAGGTCGGATATGGATTCTGTGTTTTCGAGATTCAAGTCTCAAGGGTCTACTCTGGGAAGAAGTTTCAAGGTATAAACTATACACCGTACCTTCTTCATCATTGATTCATTAACATCTATCCATGCTTCTTTTCTTTTCCTCTCTTTCTTCTTACATAGATTTCAAAATCAGTTAATTAAGTGATCAAGTTATATATCAAGTCCTTTTAGGATAAGAATAATTGAATCATTACATATTAATTATTCTGTGTCAGTGTTACTAACACTCTGCGGAATTTGTCTTCTTTTCTTTCTCGGAATTCGTCCTTTCCAATATGAATATATCGTCATCATCAGTTTCTTTCTTTATTTTATTCTCCATTTCTTTTCTTTCTTATTTCGTACACGGTCTATACTTTACGTGAATATTTTTGTTGGACTTACAGCCTTACACCATTTCTCATCAAAACAATAATGTAAGTTTTGTTGTTTCCCCACCTACATTCTATTATATATTTTTTCTGCGCCATTTTACTATATTATTGTTTCCACTGTTGATTCCTTGTTCTGACTCCTTTTCCTGCCTGCTAATAGGTGCCATTGAAATATGAACTGTATGCAGTTGTTGTGCATATTGGGTTTTCATCTACTTCAGGACATTACTTTTCCTTTGTTCGGTTAAGTACGAGGGAGGATTCACCATTTTTGGGGCGTAAATCATCTTTTTCGAATATTTTTACACTTTATTTTCGATTTTTTTTATTATGTTTCTTGTAGATATTTGTTAGTATTTTTTACTATTGCACATTTACTTTAGTATATATATATATATTGCATTTATATTTTTGCATGGTATATATTTTATAGATAGAAATTGTGATTGGATAATGTGAATAGCATAGTGTCTAGTTTAATTTTGTCCTAATTTTTCATATTGGTTTTTGGATATTGCAAATTTGGAATAGAACTAGAAAATTTTTTGATGAAATTGCATCCATCACAACATACATACATATAGGAAATAATTTTGGTGAAAAACAACAAAGATTTCCAAGAATTTTATTTTTAGGGCGTTCTATTGAATTGATTTGGAAAATCTTTTTTAAACTTGCTTGACTGAATTTTTGTGAAATATAGGAGAGAGATAGAACAAACAACCTTGTGAGTTGTTGAGCCATATTGTGTGGTTACACATTTAAATCACTATTTTGTTCTTGTGTGCTATGCTCCTTCTATGATTGTAATCTTAGATTTGCTTGATTCTTTATTTCTGATGTTTGATGTTTTGAATGCATTTAGCATGATTGAGGCCATTTTTGAATTAAAGCTTACTTACCTATATGGCCATACCCGTATATCTACCTTTGTGAGCCAATATTGAGCTTTTTAATCCCCTTTGTTCTAATTATTACCACGTCACCAACTTTAAGCAAAAAACCAAGAACTACCTTGAATTGTATCTTTGATTAGTTTAGGTTGAGATGTGTGTCATTTAAGTGTGGGAGAAATTTTGGAAAGCATTGGTAGAGAAAAATTTTATTTTGGATATTCATTGAAAATTTTAAAAAATGGGTACACATTCATGTATCAGTTTACTTTAACCATATGTATTTGTTATAGAAAAAGAAAAAAAAATGAAATGAAAAAAATAATAGGGGACAAAAATTATCCCAAAAAAGAAAAAAAAGAAAAAAAATGAATACAAAAAAATGCATATGTGGATTTGGATGAAAAAGATATATGAATGTGTATAAAAAGAGAAGAATGGAAAGTTAGGTTGCATTTTAGTGATTAGGTTGATATAGGTTGGGTGGGATACTTGAGCCAATCAAAGATTCAATCTATTAGTCCACTTAACCATATTAATCCTACCTTCACCTTAACCCCATTACAACCCTAATAAGTCCTCATGATACTTGTATTCATGCATCATATATTTGTTGATTGTTAGATGAAAAGCAAATCCTTGAAAGCATGATTAGAGGAGACTTGAGTTATTAAACCCTAAACACCGAGCGTTGAGAGTGTATACACACCTGGTAAGGGTTCGATCACTCAATTCTATGTTTCCACACCTCTTATCATGTATTCTTGCAAGTTGCTTCATTTTGATGAGTTGAATCAATTCTTTAGATTTTGATTGCATTGAATTATTTCTTTGTTTCTAGCCCTATATCTCCATATACTTGCTTGGAATTTGGTTGTTTGTTTTCACCAAAACAATAAGAAATCATAGTATAGATAGATATAGATGGTATTTAGTATACTTGCATGCATATAGATAGTTGCATTCAATAAGTTGTTATCCTTTGATCATTCTCCTTGTTTGTGTTTAGCATGAGAACATTGCTATTATTTAAGTGTGGAGGAATTGATGAATCCATAGTTGATGATAATTTTTTGCTTAAATTGAACGGATTTCATCATATAAACTCATGCTTAATCACCAAAATAGCATACTTTTGTGATTTCTCTCTAATTTGGACCTAAATGTAAAAGTATGCATTTTTATACTTAAATTGATCATTTTAATTTCACTTTTGTTCCATTTGATGCCGTGATATGTTATGTGAGTGATTTCAAGTCTTAGAGGCATGAATAATTTAGTAGAAGTGAAAAAAAAACATACAAAATGAGAGATTTCATAAAAAAATAAAAGAAAAGCACTCAATCAAATGTGAGTATGCACAACTCCGATCCTTTTCCTCGTAATAGGTGCCATTGGAATATGAACTATATGCTGTTGTTGTGCATATTGGGTTTTCGTCTACTTCAGGACATTACTTTTCCTTTGTTCGCTCTGCACCAGATACATGGCATAAGTTGGATGATTCAAAGGTAGCAGCATCTCAAGAACTTATTCCCTCTAGATGAACCTTTGTATATTATTGATTATCAGCAAATACCTTGATTTTACTTTGCTTACTATAGTTTCTAAACTCCTTGTCTCATTAGTCATTCTATAAGTTAATATCAACTTATCAAGTGTGTTTGTGTTTTGAGGCTATAATTTGTGCTTGGTTTTTACACACTTTTTTTTTTCGGTTGATTTATATGGGCTAATTTATTGGACTATAATTATATTTTCTTTTTTTTTTAATCTCAGGTTGATGATACTGCTCAACTTTTAGCAATTATTGTTTTACACATTGCTAAGAATATTGGGTATGTATTCCTGCATCTTTTAAATTTTAACTATATTAAACTATTATTGTTAAATAATAATTTGGGACAATTTTTTCCACGAATGAAGAGATAACAAAGTTTTATTTCGATGATGTTGCAAGTGTTCCAATGAAATGTTCAAGATCTTATAATGATGCATCTTGATACTTGATTTTGTAATAATTTAAATTTATTTAATTTAAGATATTTGTTTTTTAACATTATATATTAATTTGATATTTTTATTACTAAGGATATTACTTATATAAATGTAGATAATTTTTTTTATTTTACATGATATAATTTTCTGCTCGACAACATCTTTATTATGACATTTTATTTTATTTCTTTAAATCTATCTTTCATAATTAGCCACGATTTTTAATGTGGTAATTTAAGCTAGCTATGAAAAAATGGATTAAAATAATTTGGGTTAGCCGCAAAAATAGCATAGTTAA
The DNA here is from genome assembly GCF_000817695.3 of Arachis duranensis. Taxonomy (NCBI): domain Eukaryota; kingdom Viridiplantae; phylum Streptophyta; class Magnoliopsida; order Fabales; family Fabaceae; genus Arachis; species Arachis duranensis. The sequence goes on along the minus strand of NC_029775.3, from coordinate 3,921,355 downwards.
ATAACCCATCAACATTAGTCACGAAAAAGATGTGACAAAAAAATTTGGTCTACTAATATTAGCTACGAAAAAAGTGTGGTAAAATTATACAAAATAGATTACATTATTTTTTTTAGCCACGGGTTGAAGCGTGGGCAATGATGTGAAAGCTATGGTTATTTACATGTCTTCACGGTTTATAAAAGTGTGGCTAACAGATAAAAAATCATAGCTAAATAAAAATATATCACCCTTATTAGTTATAGATATCAATTCGTTTTTAATGTGTCATCGTTACGATTTTTCTCGACTCTAGTCACCATTTTTTCGTGGCTAAAGCTCGTGTTTCTGATTATTAATAACTTTTTTTTCTATTGTAGGAATTCAAAAATTCTTTCAGAAGTTCACTGAAATTATTATATTTGTTCTCATTTATGTGGAATTTAAATGCTATTAGATTTGGTATAGAAAGTAAATTTTTAAAGAGAAATGTCTGCATTAATACTTAACCTTATGTTTTGTATATAAAAATGGATTATATTTTGTGTACAATTTTTAAAAGTTATAAATATTTTTAGAAGTATCTAAAGAAATAATTTTTAAATTAATTTATATTTATATCTATTAAAATTATTTTAAATTTTAAAAACAATTTTATTAGATATAATTATTATAATTTGTCTTTATTAAAAATATTTTATTTTAATTTAATAATTTACTTAATATAGTTTTTCATAAAAAAAATTATTTCCAAAAATCATTTTTAATAAATTACTTAAAAAATTCTTTATAAAATCGGATCTGAATAACGTTATATTACTTAAGTTAGATATAAGACTAATATTAGAATTATTTTTAAACAGCAAGACTTAACGTTTAAATTGTGATCGCAAATTTTTTATCTTTTTGTACGAGAGAATATGTGATTGTGTTCATTGTATCCTGTTTTAATAATTTGTTTTTTTATGATAATTTAAATAATTAATATCAGTTGTTTATTTATACAATTGTTCTAACCTGCGATAAATGTGAATGAAGTAATATCTAATTAAAAAGCTAAAATTAATTGTAAATAATGTAATCATAATAAAATACATAGACAAAAATATTTTAGAACTTTGATTATTAATTTGATTTTTTTTCTTTTTCTTCAGAATATGTGTTTTTTTTAGAAAAAGTATTGGGCACTGAGAGTTAATCTGCTAACTTTTGACAATTTAAAATTAATAATTTTTTGAGTAAAAGTATATTTTTTGTCTCTAAAATTTGACAAAAGTTTTTAAAATATTCCTAAATTTTATTTTGTTTTAATTTTATCCCAAAAGTTTTTGATTTGCATCAAATATACCTTGACGGCTAAATTTTCAAAAAATTTAAGACTAATCTAACAATAATGCATGAAAATTATCCTTGATTTACTTGTGTTGAGGGTTGTTCTTATGAAATTGTTGTTGAATTGGTCTTTAAATTTTTTGAAAGATTAGCCGTTAGGGGTATATTTGATGCAAATCGAAAATTTTTGGGATAAAATTGAAACAAAATAAAACTTAGAGGTATTTTTGAAACTTTTATCAAATTTTAAGGACAAAAAATATACTTTATCCTTAAAAATTTTAAATTATTTTAATAAATTTGAATTTGAGAAAAAGACATTAATGAGAAATTTGAATAATAAGAATTGTGTTGAGTAACTGCCCATTCCTTTTCCTCCTAGACCTATGATCGCAACCCACACCTCTTTAGGTGCTGCGGTCATTATGGTACTTGCGCCGTTGCAGTATAACCAAAACACCTCCATTAGCAGACACATCCAATACAAAAAAGACACCTCCATAACCAAAAAAAGACACAGACGCATCTAAAAAAATGCCTCCAAAAAAGACACGGTCATCAGAAGACACAAGAATAGAGGGAGAAGAACCTGCACGACGCGTCTTGGAGGCGATGCTGGTTGCGGCTGTGCCGGTGAGTTGGTGCGTGCCGCAGCGACGGACCACTTGGGATGGTTCACGGGGTGGGTAACGTTGTCTTCAACGAAGAGGAGATACGGCCGATAGCTTCGTTGTCTTTCTTGCATGGTCACTCGGGTTGTCGTCGCCAGCGTCTTGTAGCGGATCGATGCTCGGGTCGAGGCTGCCGGTGTGGTTGTGCGAAGGTTGACGGCAAACAGAAGGAAGAATTTGAATCTGCACGCAGAGAATTCAAGCAGCACATTCTTTCCTACCTAGATTTATAATCAATTCAGCAACAACGGAGATATAGAATTGGACAATATCACAGAGAATGAGAAGAACATATATAAGAAGATGATAATTGTTACACTATGGTGTATCCAACTAAAACCCCACGTATACAATGCAAACGGTTTTAGCTAGATACACCATAGTGCAACAATTATCATCTTCTTATATATGTTCTTCTCATTCTCTGTGATATTGTCCAATTCTATATCTCCGTTGTTGCTTAATTGATTATAAATCTAGGTAGGAAAGAATGTGCTGCTTGAATTCTCTGCGTGCAGATTCAAATTCTTCCTTCTGTTTGCCATTTCCATCAACAACATTCCAAAACTATATATATCAACCTTGTACGAGACTCCTCCGATATTTTTGTAAGACAATTCGGGTGAAGTGTATCCAATTGTCCCTCTTCTATCTGTCAAACTGACAATGCTATTATCTCTAGGATATAATTTTGCTAATCCAAAATCAGAAATTTTTGGGATAAAATTTTCATCTTGAAGAATATTATGTGGTTTAATGTCGAAGTGCAAAATTTGCATGTCACACCCTTCATGAAGGTAATAAATACCTCTAGCAATTCCCAATGATATCTCATATATTTTCTCATAACTTCAAAAAATATTTTCTTCTTTAGTGAGAATATATTTATCAAGGGAACTATTAGGCCTGAAATCACACACTAGAGCACGTTATGATCTTTCGACACAATTCAACCAATCTCACCACATTTATATGGTGAATTCTTCCAATGGTCATTATTTCACAAAAGAAATCTTGTTCACTAGATTTAGATGTATCTAATATCTTTACTCCTACAAAAGGTCCACTGCGTAGCTTTGCTTTGTATACAGAACCAAACCACCTTTACCTAATTTTTCTTTAAAAATTTTTGTCATCATTTTTATTTCTCTATACGAATATTTTTTTGGCACCAGATTATTATTATTTTGTAAGAATATCTCGATATTCTCATATGATGATATGTGTCTTCTTCGCCATTAACAAATGATAAAAACAACAAAGATTATTGTTCCTATCAAAACCCTGAGTTCGAATGCATTTACTGTGGTCTTTCCAGCCATCATCAATGAGTAGGCAAAGGAGCTTCGGGAAATTGATCTGAAATTGTGTATTTCTGAACAGGTAGATTAACAGTCATTATCATCATTAGTTACTAATGAAAATGAAAAAAATAGTTGAAACAATAAATAAAGGTAAATTCTACCCAATCTTCCCTAAAATAATATGTAATTTACTCTTTATGATGTGATAATATTTTAAGCTAATAACTAACTATATTTATAACTTGAGTTACTTTAATTTAATTAGGGTTAATATTTTAACTATAATAAAACTATTTTATAATTATTTTAATAAATTTGAATTTCAAAAAATGACATTAATGAAAAATTTGAATAATAAGGATTGTGTTGAGTGACACAAGGTCACTGTGATCAGCATCCTCTTCCTCCTAGACCCACGATCACAACCTACCCCTCATTAGGTGTTGTGGCCATTATGGTACTTACGCCGTCGCCGTATCACCGAAGACACCTCCATTAGCACACATCCAATACAAAAAAAAACACCTCCATAACCACAAAATGACATAGACGCATCCAAAAAAAACACCTCCAAAAAAGACACAGTCGTGAGAAGACACGGCAACAGAGGGGGAAGAACCTGCACGGCGCGTCTTGGAGGCGGTGCTGGTTTCGGCTGTGCAGGCGTGTTGGTGCGCAGCGCAGCGACGGATCAATTGAGATGGTTCGCGGGATGGGTAACGTTGTCTTCAACGGAGAGGAGTCACGGCCGAGGGCTTCGTCGTCTTCCTTGCATGGTGACTCGGGTTGTCGTCGCTTGCGTCTTATAGCGGATCGATGCTCAAGTCGAGGCTACCGGTGTGGTTGTGCGAAGGTTGATGGTGCACAAAGTTCTCTTCGGTAATGAGTCTGGTTGTCGTCTCCGACGTCTTGTCGCGAATGGATGCTCGTCCTCACCGGTAGGGGGCGGTGGCGCAGCTATTTAGAATTTGTGGACACTATGTGTAAGATGGGAGAGGAGAGGGAGAGGGGCGCGGCGCAGCTGCATAGGTTAGGATTAAGTTGGGATGATATTTTTTATGTTAGTGAATTTTGGGGCCAATCCAATAAGAGTTGGAAGATTCTATGTTGGTTACCTAGAGGAATTGTTCCTTTTATTAGTGGATGTGAGATGTTGAATCTTGTATCTGTTGTTTCAGCTATTTTCTTTTCTTCACTTTCATCAGTAATTAGTGACGATAACTGTTGTTAACCTACCTATTCAAGATTGCACAATTTAAGATCAATTTTTTCGGAGCTCCTTTGGCTACTCGTTGATGATGGCTGGAAAGACCACGGTAAATGCAGTTGGACTCAGGATTATGATAGGATAACAATCTTTGTTGTTCTTATCGCTCATTAACGGCGAAGAAGACACATATTATCAAATAAAAAATATCGAGATATTCTTACTAGATAATAATAACCTGGTGCCAAAAAAATATTCGTATAGAGAAATAAAAATGATGACAAAAATTTTTAAAGAAAAATTAGGTAAAGGTGGTTTTGGTTTTGTATACAAAGGAAAGTTACGTAGTGAATCTTTTGTAGCAATAAAGATGTTAGATACATCTAAATCTGATGGACAAGATTTCATTAGGGAAATAACAACCATTAAAAGAATTTACCATATAAATGTGGTGAGACTGGTTGGATTTTGTGTTGAAAGATCAAAGCGTGCTCTAGGGTGTGATTTCATGCCTAAAGGTTTCCTTGATAAAAATATTTTCTCTAAAGAAGACATTTTTTTTAAGTTATGAGAAAATATATGTGATATCATTGGAAATTGCTAGAGGTATTTCTTACCTTCATGAAGGGTGTGACATGAAAATTTTGCACTTCGACATTAAACCACATAATATTCTTCTAGATGAAAATTTTAACCCAAAAATTTCTGATTTTAGATTAGTAAAATTATATCCTAGAGATAATAGCATTGTCAGTTTGACCGATAGAAGAGGGACAATTGGATACACTGCACCCGAATTATTTTACAACAATATCGGGGGAGTCTCGTACAAGGCTGATGTATATAGTTTTGGAATGTTGTTAATGAAAATGGCAAATAGAAGGAAGAATTTGAATCTGCATGCAGAAAATTCAAGCAGCGCATTCTTTCCTACATGTATTTATAATCAATTCGGCAACAGCGAAGATATAGAATTGGACAATATCACAGAGAATGAGAAGAACATATATAAGAAGATGATAATTGTTGTACTATGGTGTATCCAGCTATAACTCTGTGATCGTCCTTCAATGAAACAAGTTGTGGAGATGTTTGAAGGAAAAGCAGAAGACCTAACAATGCCTCCAAAGCCTTCCTTGTATCTAGGCGACGAAGAAGAACTTGATTTAAAGTTAAAACAAACATCAACATCACATTATGACTCAGAATGTGCCAATAGTAATATATTAGAGATTGAGGAAATTAGTGTTCTAATTGTAAAAGCTTTTAGTATACAGTAACTTACTTCAATTGTTTATTAAGTTATTACTCATCATTCTCCATCTTTACTAAGTATTTGCACTTAGTGAAGTTTAAAATTATTTTAAACTTAATAAACAAGTGCAAATACTTAGTGAAGAAGGACAATAATGAGTAATAAATTAATAAACAACTGAAGTAGGTTACTGTATACTAAAAGCTTTTACAACTAGAATACTAAAAGCTTTTTCCAATCTTTGATATATTACTTTTGGCACATTCTGAGTCATAATGCGATGTTGATGTTTGGTCTAGCTTTAAATCAAGTTCTTCTTCGCCACCTGGATACAAGGAAGGCTTTGGAGGCATTGTTAGGTCTTCAACTTCTCGTTCAAGCATCTCCACAACTTGTTTCATTGAAGGACGATCACAGGGTTTTAGCTGGATACACCATAGTGCAACAATTATCATCTTTTTATATATGTTCTTTTCATTCTCTGTGATATTGTCCAATTCTATATCTCTGCTATTGCTGAATTGATTATAAATCTAGGTAGAAAAGAATGTGCTGCTTGAGTTCTCTGCGTGCAGATTCAAATTCTTCCTTCGGTTTGCCATTTCCATCAACAACATTCCAAAACTATATATATCAGCCTTGTACGAGACTCCTCCGATATTGTTGTAAAACAATTTAGGTGCAGTGTATCCAATTGTCCCTCTTCTATCCGTCAAAATAACAATGCTATTATCTCTAGGATATAATTTTGCTAATCCAAAATCAGAAACTTTTTGGATAAAATTTTCATCCAGAAGAATATTATGTGGTTTAATGTCGAACTGCAAAATTTGTATGTTACACCCTTCGTGAAGGTAAGAAATACCTCTAGCAATTCCCAATGATATCTACTATATTTTCTCATAACTTAAAAAAATATTTTCTTCTTTAGAGAGAATATATTTATCAAGGGAACCATTAGGCTTGAAATCACACACTAGATCATGTTTTGATCCTTCGACACAAAATGCAACCAATCTCACCACATTTATATGGTGAATTCTTCCGATGGTCATTATTTCACTAAAGAAATCCTGTTCTTTAGATTTAGATGTATCTAATATCTTTACTGCTACAAAAGATCCATTGTGTAGCTTTCATTTGTATACAGAACCAAAACCACCTTTACCTAATTTTTCTTTAAAATTTTTTGTCATCATTTTTATTTCTCTAAATGAATATTTTATTGGCTCCAGATTATTATTATTTTGTACGAATATCTCGATATTCTCATATGATGACATGTGTCTTCTTTGCCATTGACAAATGATAGGAACAACAAAGATAATTGTTCCTATGAAAACCCTGAGTCTGAATGCATTTACTGTGGTCTTTCCAGCCATCATCAATGAGTAGTCAAAGGAGCTTCGGGGAATTGATCTGAATTTGTCGTCGCTAGCGTCTTGTAGCGGATCGATGCTCAAGTCAAGGCTGCCGGTGTGGTTGTACGAAGGTTGACGGTGCGCAGAGCTCTCTTTGGTAATGAGTCTGGTTGTCGTCTCCGACGTCTTGTCACCGGGGGACGCTCGTCCGCACTGTTAGGCGGTGGCGCAGTTGTTTAGGATTTGCGGGCACTATGTGTAAGATGGGAGAGGAGAGGGATAGGGGGTGCGGCACAGCTACTTAGGTTAGGATTAAGTTTGGATGATATTTTTTATGTTAGTGGATTTTGGGCCCAGTCCAATAAGAGTTGGCAGATTCTATGTTGGTTACCTAGCGGAATTGTTCCTTTTGTTAGTGGAGGTGAGATGTTGAATCTTGTATCTAGTTTTAGCTATTTTCTTTTCTTCAATTTCATGAGTAATTAGTGACGATAAATGTTGTTAACCTACCTGTTTAGGATTGCACAATTTAAGATCAATTTTCCGGAGCTTCTTTGGCTACTTGTTGATGACGGCTGGAAAGACCCCGGTAAACGCAGTCAAACTCAAGATTTTGATAGGACAACAATCTTTGTTGTTCTTATCACTCATTAATGGCGAAGAAGACACATATCATCATATTAAAATATCGAGATATTCTTCCTAGGTAATAATAATCTGGTACCAAAAAAATATTCGTATAGAGAAAAAAAATGATGACAAAAAATTTTAAAAAAATTAGGTAAAGGTGGTTTTGGTTTTGTACACAAAGGGAAGTTACGCAGTGAATCTTTTGTAGCAATAAAGGTGTTAGATACATCTAAATCTGATGGACAAGATTTCATTAGTGAAATAACAACCATCGAAAGAATTTACTATATAAATGTGGTGAGACTGGTTGGATTTTGTGTCGAAGAATCAAAGCGTGCTCATGGGTGTGATTTCATGCTTAATGGTTTCCTTGAAAAATATATTTTCTCTAAAGAAGATAACATTTTTTTAAGTTATGAGAAAATATATGAGATATCATTGGGAATTGCTAGAGGTATTTCTTACCTTCATGAAGGGTGTGATATGCAAATTTTGCACTTCGACATTAAACCACATAATATTCTTCTAGATGAAAATTTTTTCCCAAAAATTTCTGATTTTGGATTAGCAAAATTATATCCTAGAGATAATAGCATTGTCAGTTTGACCGATAGAAGAGGGACAATTGGATACACTGCACCCGAATTATTTTACAACAATATCGGGGGAGTCTCGTACAAGGCTGATGTATATAATTTTGAATGTTGTTAATGAAAATGGCAAACAGAAGGAAGAATTTGAATCCGCATGCAGAGAATTCAAGCAGCGCATTTTTTCCTACCTGGATTTATAATCAATTCAGCAACAGCGAAGATATAGAATTGGACAATATCACAGAGAATGAGAAGAACATATATAAGAAGATGATAATTGTTGTACTATGGTGTATCCAGCTAAAACTCTGTGATCGTCCTTCAATAAAACAAGTTGTGGAGATGCTTGAAGAAAAAGCAGAAGACCTAACAATGCCTCCAAAGCCTTCCTTGTATCCAGGCGACGAAGAAGAACTTGATTTAAAGCTAGAACAAACATCAACATCACATTATGACTTAGAATGTGCCAATAGTAATATATCAGAGATTGAGAAAATTAGTATTCTAATTGTAAAAGCTTTTAGTATACAGTAACTTACTTCAATTGTTTATTAAGTTATTACTTATCATTCTCCTTCTTTACTAAGTATTTGCACTTAGTGAAGTTTAAAATTATTTTAAACTTAATAAACAAATGCAAATACTTAGTGAAGAAGGAGTACGATGAGTAATAAATTAATAAACAATTGAAGTAGGTTACTGTATACTAAAATCTTTTACAACTAGAATACTAAAAGCTTTTTTCAATCTTTGATATATTACTGTTGGCACATTCTGAGTCATAATGTGATGTTGATGTTTGGTCTAGCTTTATATCAAATTCTTCTTCGCCATCTGGATACAAGGAAGGCTTTGGAGGCATTTTAGGTCTTCAGATTCTCCTTCAAGCATCTCCACAACTTGTTTCATTAAAGGACGATTACAGGGTTTTAGCTGGATACACCATAGTGCAACAATTATCATCTTCTTATATATAACGTCTCATTCTCTGTGATATTGTCCAATTTTATATCTCTATTGTTGATGAATTGATTATAAATCTAGGTAGGAAAGAATGTGATGCTTGAATTCTCTGCATGTAGATCCAAATTCTTCCTTCTGTTTGCCATTTCCATCAACAACATTCCAAAACTATATATATCATCCTTGTACGAGACTCCTCCGATATTGTTGTAAAATAATTTGGGTGCAGTGTATCCAATTGTCCCTCTTCTATCCATCAAACTGACAATGCTATTATCTCTAGGATATAATTTTGATAATCCAAAGTCAGAAATTTTTGGGATAAAATTTTCATCTAAAAGAATGTTATGTAGTTTAATGTCGAAGTGCAAAATTTGCATGTCACACCCTTCATGAAGGTAAGAAATACCTCTAGCAATTTCCAATGATATCTCATATATTTTCTCATAACTTAAAAAAATATTTTCTTCTTCAAAGAGAATATATTTATCAAGGGAACTATTAGGCATGAAATCACACACTAGAGCACATTTTGATCCTTCGACACAAAATCCAACCAATCTCACCACATTTATATGGTGAATTCTTCCGATGGCCATTATTTCACTAAAGAAATCTTGTTCACTAGATTTAGATGTATCTAATATCTTTACTACTACAAAAAGTTCACTGCGTAGCTTTCCTTTGTATACAGAACCAAAACCACATTTACCTAATTTTTCTTTAAAAAATTTTGTCATCATTTTTATTTTTCTATACAAATATTTTATTGGCACCAAATTATTATTATTTTGTAAGAATATCTCGATATTCTCATATGATGACATGTGTCTTCTTCTCCATTGACAAATGATAAGAACAACAAAGATTATTGTTCCTATCAAAACCCTAATTCCGAATGCATTTACTCTGGTCTTTCCAGCCATCACCAATGAGAAGTCAAAGGAGCTTCGGGGAATTGATATGAAATTGTGCATTCCTGAAGTAGATTAACAATCATTATCGTCACTAATTACTGATGAAAATGAAAAAAAATAGTTGAAACAATAAATAAATGTAAATTCTACCAAATCTTCTCTAAAATAATATGTAATTTACTCTTTATGATGTGATAATATTTTAATATAATAACTAACTATATTTATAACTTGAGTCACTTTAATTTAATTAGGGTTAATATTTTAACTATAATAAAACTATTTATAATTTACTTAATATATTAAAATTGAGTTTTTCCCCAACTAATGAAAGTGATGTGTCAATTCCTTATCAACCTATTTTTCCTCCAAAATGAATGCATTTAATGAATAATGTATAATTCTACTAATTTAAAAAAATATCTTTATTATAATTATATAAAATCAATATTTAATGCATTATTAAACTACTTATCAATTATCAATCAAAAATATTTTTAATCATTTTAATAAATAGTACATAATTATACTAATTTAGGAAAACATCTTTATTATAATTATATAAAATTAATATTTAATGCAAATAATAATAATAATAATAATAATAATAATAATAATAATAATAATAATAATTTTATTAGGATAAATATCAAATTCTATTCCCTAATATAAAGATAAAAAATTTTATTCCTTCTATTTTTATTTTACCACTATAAAAGACCATATATGCTAGAAGAAAATATCATTTGTTTACCAATTACTCTTTCATTGGATAGCTTTTACATTTGTTTACCAATTACTCTTTCATTAGATAGCTTTTACAACATTTTTTTTTTCGGCCTAAGAGGCGTCGTTGCAAGAATGCAACTATCGTGGACACAAACCACCACACTCTCCAACTCTAGTGTTCATCATTCAGAGCTATATATGATATGTTATCCATGAAGCATTTATAGACCTTGGTGTTATCATGTATGTATAAATAAAAAAAGTTTGGTATTTAAATTTAAGTCATTTACCTGTTTGTGGTATATTGTAGTGTGAAATTATTTTCAATTTGTATTGTGTAATGATATTATGGTCTAATTTAAGTTTTTACTTTAGAACTGTATTATGATTTTATCTCATCATTTTTTCTTAGATATCAAGTTGACGTGTTATTTTTTCTCATCATTTTTTTTAGATATCAAGTTGACGTATTTTTATTTATTATTATTATTCAAATTGATATGATATAAATTTACAAAAAAAAAACAAAAAAAACTCTCACTCAATTTATTTTATTGTAGTCTTCTATCTGTTTTATTTCTTTTTATTTTCTTCTTATTCATTTTATTGTCTTTTTAAATGTTATATAATTTATTATTTATACCAATTAATTAATTATAATTAATTATATCAGTTAGTTTAATTCATTAATTCATAATATGCATAATAAAATAAATCATTTATTACTTATTATAACGTTAATTCTTTTAAAATTGAAATCTGAATAATTATATTTTTACCTTTTGTTATGAATAAAATATTATTAATAATAAATAATAATTAACTACTCATACTTTAAATCAAAGTGTTTGGATGATTTTTATATTTATTAATATTAATTGTTGATTATTTTTTCGTAAATAAATTGTATTATAATTCTATGTTAGTTCATAATTGATTAACGATTAATGTTCATGAAGCTATGTTATTCTAAATTTTATATTTTACAAATATTTTATTTAAATATAATTTTTGAAACATAAAAATGTATTTTTTTAATAATACCATACTTTTACTTTTTTTTTTATTCTAAATGAATATTTTATCGAATAATAATTAAAGTCATCATTCTATTTATTATTGAATACTAATTAAAATCATCCTTCCATTTGCTTTTACTAATCTATTATCTAACTATTATATAAAATTAAAATCATATTAATGAATTTAATATTAAAGTTAATTTGGCTTTTTATTTAGGGTATTTTTTATTTTTTTTAGTCTAATCAACCAAAATTATTCAATTATGAATAGTCACTTCTATCTTATTTTATATTATTAACTAATTAAAATTACTAAAATTTAATAATACAATTCTATTTTTATATTTTTATATTTAGTCCAATCCATCCAAGCTATATAATAATCACTTCAATTTTTATATTTTATAATGTAATACTACATACATTAATAGTAGATAGTTAGTGCACACGTTATATATTAATTGATATAGTTCCAATTCNTAAACGGTAGATACATTATATTTTAAAAAAGTAAAACATATTTTAAAAAGGATTAGGATATCAATAATAAATTGTGATAGATTATCAATATTAATAATTACCTCTTATAAATATTTTTGTACAATACTAAAGATTACATATAGTGTTTCTTTTGTGGAATAAAAAAGTTGTGATTCATAATATTACCATAAAATTATATTGTATAGACACAAGATTAATTAGTTAATAAATTGAATATTAATGTAGATGTTTTATTTTTTACATACTCATATTTTTATTCATTAGTTGTTGTATTTTTTATATTTACAGTTAATATTGAATATAAAAAAATAAAAAATAATATTGATGGTTATCTATTTTATTTATTTAGAGTCATAATTAAATTTGATATAATTATAGTAAGTATCTAAAATTAATAGTAACATAATATTATAATTTTAAGTTGTATAATATAATAAAAAAGAACGTACCAATTTATATCTACTTCCTGCATAGCAATAATATTATATATATTTATGTTTCTCCTCTTTTAACTCTTTCTTAAAAATATTGGATATAATTAATGTAGATAAAATATATACTGAGCAAGTATCTCTATTGAATTAATCATAAAGTTAATAAAATATAATGATATAATTTTCACTTAATTGTAGTATTTGTATTGAAAATATTGACTAATTATTATCGTGTACAATTAGTGTGTATATATATATAATGAGTAATACTGAATTTTTATAACTATTTATCATTTAGAAATTCCTACTTCACACGTAGTTTTTTTTATAAATTGTTTGAAAATTACGTTAATCATATAATTTTGTATACTAACATTGATATAATATTGTTTTAGGTATATATTTTGCAGGCATCAAAGGAGAGTGTTGAGTTATTTTTTAATAGATTTAAATTATTTATTGTTTATTGGAGAACTTTGTGCATTAAAATTCTCTAATTATTTGTTGTTCATTTTGAGTTGATTTTGATATGTTCTTACTTCACAATAAAAAATATATAAAAATTTGTTAGTGGGTTTAAATATTATCAGGTTATTTATAGTTACATTGAGTATATACATGTGATTTATTGAATAAAGTAGTTTACTAAAATAGATCTATTTAATATACTAAAATTGGGTTTTCTCCTCTAAAATTGAATTTTTTTTTCTAAAACTGAATTTTTTTCTACTATTGAAAGTAAGATGTCAACTTCTTATGAATTTATTTCTCTCCAAATTAAAATGAAACTACTATTCTCTTTTTTAATGTCTGCCTAACCCATTATCAAGAGTAGTTGTATTTATTAGTACAATAATACTTTCACAAACTGCTTTAATTTTGAGATGATCATCATTTATAAATTACTTTTGAACATCAAATAAATTATTCAAACACACACTAACTTTAAATTTAATTTTAGGATTTAGTTAACGCAAAATAAAGAAACATATTTCACATCAACAAATTCTAAGTTTAAGAATAATTAAAGTCGCATTCTTATTATTAAACAATATATATTTACATAAATATATATTAACTAATTTAGTAGCTAATTTTTAAGTATACATTTAACCATTTTAATATTTTCAATATATATTTATATGTGATCTCATCCGATTCATAACGCAAGTCTCTTATTCTATTTTTCAATTTGCTTACTTCATTTTATTTCGTAAGTTATTCTTATTTCGTTAAATTTAATTAGATCTTGTTACTTCACACTCGCAATAAAGTGATATTTGTAAATTATATTCATTTGTACCATTTTTTTTACATCTCTTTTTTTATTGAAGATGGGTGATGACTAGTACCGAGGAAAAAAATTGTGAAATGTGGATTTTTTGGTTTCTTTCAATCATGATTATCAAACTCTATTATCAAACTCTATTATATTAAATTGAGTTTGGATTTGGATTTACTTAATGGCTTTTAAAAGGAAAAAATGTTATTTGTACAATAAAATTTAGCCTTTAGTCAATTTTTAATATTATTTAATTATTTTTTTAATTAAAACATATTTCTATTTTTAGATATATATTTATAATTAAAATTAATTTAAATTTTAAAAATTAAAATTTTTCTCACTTCCTACCCACTTCATAGTTAGTTATTGTTTTCTTCTTTTACGTTTTTTCTCTCTCTGTAACACGGTTTTCTTCTTTTTTCTATTCTTCTATCTTGTTCTCTGCTTCTTTCTTATAGTGGCCGTAATTTATTTTTCAATTGTAACACATTTAAAATTATTAACTTATATAGAAAATATTTTTGAAACACATCCAAAATCATAAATTTAAAATTTAAATTTAAAAATTAAAAAATAATTGTAACACACCTAAAATTATGAAGTGATACACAAAATATTTTTAAAATATATTTAAAATCATTAAAAAAAAATTTAACCCTTGCAGTGGTCAGATAGATCTAGAAATTTAGTAGAGGAGGAGCCAAAAATTAAAGTATTATATAATTAAATATAATATTATATATTTATTAATATATATAATCATAATTAATATTTTTTA